>NC_143562.1:70631250-70822500 GCF_054136105.1 Typopeltis vanoorti | reverse complement strand
AAAAACATAATCGTGATTTTGGAAGGAGGCTTTGAAGTGTTTCTTATCCATTAGGTGTTGTCCTTTTCTCCGAGCGAAAAACAACCTGCTCATATTGCTTCACTGAATGTACTCTCAAGCGTTAGGTTTGTACTAAAACATTAATGATTTTAATGTTTTCGAAGGATATAAATCGTGTATACAGAAAGGTAGGATGCATACTTTTGCTTAACTCTTAGTTGGTAGCAACATAGTAATACAGAGGCAGAACCAAAGTTTAATTTCTTTCGTAAACAATCTCAATGTAATCCATATGCATGATTATGATTATGGATTGTTTATTAATCCGAAATAGCAGAGTAGCAAAAGGTTTAGAAATCAAACCAATGAAGAATAAAGCGATTTCGTAATATTTGGATGATCAGCTGGATGTTGCAGTGTTTCGGAAACTAGTATGAGACATGCTTGCGAATTGAGAAATGGAGAAGGAATAGAAATAAACCAGGTTCGTTGTATAATTTTGTTGCTAGAAGCTATAGTTATGTATCACTCCCTGGACGATTTCCCAATCTAACTAATGAAAAATTGGAAACATGAAGAAAACTGGTTCTGAATATCATAATGCATTATTGAGGATATGATCCCAGTAACATTCATCCCAGCAAGAGTGAATACATTGAATCTCTAAGTGACGTCCTGTATTAAGCTGAATACCCGCTTCTGATCAATATCAAATATCTTAGATTTGATTGTGTTGCAACGGAACACCATATTGTACAAGCGAATGGTGCTATTTAATTGAGAACAAGTTACTTTCTGGAAGTTCAGAAAGCTTTGCTTTGTAGACTCCCTACTCTTCCCGGAATCTTCATGGCATACGATAGATCAAGAAGCAAAATGTGAAAATCTCTGGAGTGATGAAAACAGGAGCGGTTATGGACTTCTTGGAAAATCACTGTTATTAGTTCCTGATTATGTAGTGATGGTGTGCTTAAGTTTGTCTCTTTTCCAACAGAAGATAGCAAGAACGGAATTTTTTTAATTCAACAATTCAGATAACTGAATTGTTGAATAAGGAAGAAGTAAAGATAAATTCTTCCTTCCGCTACCAATAGCCACTGGTTGGAAGATTGAATTGATATTTTTATCTTCCAGTGGGTGACATCACAACGTATCCATGATTATTGAACGAATGAGCTGGATTGAAGAAGTTCGAGCTTCATTTCTTTCAATACAATTAAAGGTTTTTACTTATAAGAGGGTATCACGAGATGGTGACAGTTGTCTCGGGCTCTCTTTTTTTGTTTTCGTCCTATCCAGTGTTAGATAGGATGAAAACAGCCTGGCCTACTTCATGTGAATAAAAGGCGTTCGCGCATTTAGTAGGTGTTTGTAGCGTGCCCACATGCTATCTTACTCTCGCTCCTAAAAGATTATAAACCTATGGCACATTAGTAACATGGCTGTGCTAAGGATTTTTCATATTTTTATTCGTTTATTATTATTTTGTTCTATTTTTACATAATTCGGAAACCGTACTGTACGCACCAAACAATGGTCTTTTTCAAGTCAATTTAGCCAATTGAATGAACATTGTAATCAATTTTTAAAACATAAACTAATTGTGACCTAATTACAAAGAGAATAGTTTATACTCATTTCAGTTTGGTACTGATCTTAATCTTAAAAATAATAATGAAAGAAGATAAAATCGAATATGAGATCATACTTCATTACAGACTGGCAGAAATACGAGTAAGCTGGTTATTTAATAACAAGTTAGAATTCTTAAATTAAAGGGTAAAAGACAGCATTCACAACTTACTGCACACAAAATCGAATTCCCAAAACATCTCATCATCTTCCCCATTTACCAAGCAGAGAAATGGGGACAAGATCAGCACAACAAATACAATCTTCTTCATATTAGATTAAAATTTCCTTTCAAGAAGTGAATACACAACAGTTTAGAATGGGCCAGTACTTTTATTAGCTACGTATATAACATTACGTAATCCAGTCCGCTACACTACCGCATTTGATTCCTTCACAGGAAGTAGGCGAGGCCGTTTTTCCCTATCAACATTTTGGATAATATGAAAAGAGAAACACAAAAATATACATTACAAGTAGCAGCTATGATGAATGCATTTCTAATTATGTTCATTAAAGTATTAACTACTGCAGCTAACTTAATTATAATTTTCTCTCCTTATTAATATGATGAACAGAATCTTTTCCATATAGTCTGATATGTTTTCACTTTCCCTAATAATGTCGTTAAAACGTTCAGCCAGTTAGAATTGTGTATTCTGACCAGCAAAATACGTTTTTAAAAATTTTTCTCTAATTTCCTTTGATTCCATCTGATTATTCTTTGGATCTACTTTCTTCACAAGATTGTTTACGATTGCAAACTCCCCGCTTTCAAGATAATATGGGTAGTTTCATTCATTATCTTTTAATGTGGTCAAGTGTTGTATCTTTGTTATGGGTTTTGCTATTTACATTTGCCTGATTGATAATAAAACAATCGTCACTCACGATAATGAATATTAATAAAATTGAAATGATTGACAAAAAAAACCTTTTGTGAGAGCTTGTCATTATTATGTTCAGTTTTGAAAACTAAGTGTTGAGCAAAAGTGAAAATTAAAATAATTTCGAAGGTACCTCAAATCAGGAATAAGTCTCCTTTCCTGTTACAGAAAGGAAAGGAAATCCAAAAACATTTTATCACTTGACAGTTTGCTTCGAAGAATGACGAATTGTATTTCTTTGATCGCTACAAAGAAATACAAACGCAAACAATCAGGTGACGGCTAAAATAGCAAATATTGAATTAAAAAAAACTCATTTGATATTGAGTTATTGAACTTATTAAGAATGAGAACCAGGGAATCATTGAAGCTTATAGATTGCCGAGATATGATTCTCTTCTGGAGGAAGAAAACCCCGTTTCCCGGTGAAAAAAACCTAACCCTGTACTGAGACCAGCTGGCTCACCTTTAGTCGAAAGAGACCAGATAAAAGTTTCTCACCGTTTGGACGGGAATCGAAACCAGGTTTTTCTAACCGAAGTGCTTCTTCTATACACACTGAGCTAATGGAGGGCTGTTTTCATGAAAATTAAAAATTATTAAACCCATATTAAAGATGAGAACAAAATAAGACCAAAATGTGCAATGCGAATTGCAAATTATTTTTCGACGAAATTATCGACCTAACGCCTTCTTTCAGCATTATCACATTTCTATATGGCAATGTTATAGAATTCTACTGATACTATAAAAGTAAAAGAATGAATGAATATGAAAGAATACCTCCTCTGAATGCGAATGGAGTGAGGAGGTACAGATGCAGAAGAGGTTGTTCAAATAATAAATGCCCATTTTTGTAAACGCTATGAACCTACTAAATGCAAAATTGACTTCACTGCTGCATCTGCACTGGTCGAAGAAACTCAGGTGTAGGACGATGAGGTTCTACAGCTTGCACAAACTGAAAAGCAGTTTATCAAAAGGGACTGGTGGGATATCAGGGCAGGTGCTAAGTGAGTGCTCAGCTCAACTGGCTATTTGTTTTAATTAGGCTATAAAATTTGAGATTAGAAGCAGGAAAGAATCCGTAGGAATGAAACGTGGAAAGAATGAATCGTAATCCCAATGCATAAATGTGGTGCAATGACCGACATATCAAACCATTGACCTCAGAAGTGGTGGTAAATATTTTGGAAAACTTTGATTAGGCTCGCATACAGAAATGGGTTGACAGTCAATCTCTACTTTGCAATTAAAATCAGGGGTTTATTAAGAGAAGGTCATCTTTCAGCAACTTGCTCATATATTATAATAATGTTACCATTGAACTCGATACGGGGAATGGATGCACCATGATACGTTTGGATTTCGCTAAGGCAGAATACAACAGAACACAACATTGGAGACTCTTCATAAATTGGAGAAAATGAGTTTGGATTTTAAAATATTAGCTTGGATAAGAGGACAGCTGACTGATAAATATCAGAAGAGGTATAAAGGAGATGTTGGGTGGTATGCAATATTTTAGGTAAAAAGTGGTGTCTTCCATTAAAATCAATCCTTCGCCCACTGTTATTAGATCTGCACATTAATAACATTAGGTAGAATTTGACAGGCGGCATTCATCTATTTGCCGATCATACAAAGATAAGTAGGATAATCAGGAATCCTACTATTATACAGTACTTGCAGCCTGATTTGAATAGGCTGGAATTGTGGAAATGTGAATATGGATTTCAGTTCAATATCAGTAAATGTAAAGTCATTCATATTGGTATGATTAGATATCCGATGTCCTATTAATTTGGTGGGTTATGCTAGAACAAACTGATGAGGCTAAGGATCTTGGAGAATTAGTAAATAGGAAGTTAAAGTTCTGGGACCATGTAGCAAAAATTGAATTACAACTCAAAATATAATTGTAATGCTGAAACGAACTTTCACATTTAAATATAAGCAAGCCATTTTCCTTCTTTACAAAGACGAGTTAAGATCTCACATCGATTGTTCTGCACAGGTCTGATGTCGTGGTTTTCGTTGCGATTCAGATACAGTGGCGAGGGAGTGTGAGTGAATTAGAGAGTGTGCAAAGGATATTGTTAAAAATGGTATCAATAGTGTGGAATAGTGATTATGAAGACAGACTGAGAATCTGTAGACTGCTGACACTGGCAAACAGAATGCAGAACTTGAACTTGCATTAGATCAGCTAACAATATACCAGTTAGATTTAGGTGTTGGAGATAGCAGAAGCTCTCTGCCGCACTGTCTACCTAACGCTTCAAATTGTGCAGTCGTAAATTCAACATTTCTCGACGTCTGTGCATGAAACTGATTTCTTATTCATATCAAAAAAATTCTTATGGCTCTTAAATATTCGCATATTTCCTTTTTAGAATTAAATGCGTTAGAATATAACCTATATATATATATATATAATTTCATTACATCTCCTACTATATATATATATATATATATATATATATATATATATATATATATATATATATATATATATAGTAGGAGATGAAATAAACATAGAATGCATAGTGATCGAGTAGGTAACAGAGGGCCTCAGTTGACTTGTTTTAAAATTCTGAAACGGTCGTTGATTTTTCACTTTAAAGGAAAGGAAAACTCCTACAAAGGAAACGTGTAATAAGAACATTAAAAGGAAAAAGGTATCTGGAGAGGTAATACAGGCAGAGAGCCTGACTCGAGTGATGCAGCCCACAAGGAGCTGCCCCGCCTCGCTGTAAGCCTTCGCCGCTCGGGTTCTCAGGTCTGCCCCTCCTGTGTGGACTGACAAACAATTGACTTTAAAAAACTATGTGCAATTTAAAAAACCTTAAGGAAAAGAAGCTGAAAAAAACACAAAAATCCGAAATAACCTCATAAAGAGATATAATACTGGAACACGACCTATAGATGAAGTATTAGAGGAAGTGAAGAAAAAATAGTTGCAGTTGCAGCTAAAATAAGAAGATGCATTGCACGCATTGAAACGTACAAGCAAAATTCGATTTTTCGCGCATATCAGCACCAGTTTATCAAGAAACTTGATTGCTGCAGGAATGATAACCTTAAAGAAAATATAAATATAAATACCAGAGACAAAGAAAATACACTAAAGTTTTGGAAAAACCTATGGGACAACCCTAAGAGGCACAATAACAAGGCAAAATAGATTGAACAAATTTCGAACAAATCTCAAGAACGAAAAATGGACCAATTGAAAATAACAACTGAAATGGTTCAAAAGAAAGCTAAAAAAATAAAAAATTGGTCAACACCCGGGAAGGATGAATTACATGACTACTGGTTGAAATATCTAACAGGCTTACATGAAAGACTTGCTAATCAATTTTATGATGTTTTAGAAGAAAAAAACAAAGAAGAGTGGCTCACAGCAGGGAAAACGTTTTTGATCATAAAGAATAAAAAATATTTCCAAACCCAGAAAACTTCCGACCAATAACCTGCCTGCCAACAACTTTTAAGCTACTCACAGGCATACTAGCTGATAAAATATACAGCTACCTTAAAGCAAATTCTCTTCTTCCAATTGAACAAAAAGGTAACAGCAAAAATTCAAGAAGCACAAAAGACCAATTGCTATTTGATAAAATGATTCTTAAAAATTTCAAACGTAGAAAAACCAACCTTCATATGGCTTGGATAGATTATAAAAAAGCGTTTGATTCAGCGCGTCATAGTTGGATTTTAAAATGCACAGAACTATTTGGTATTAGCGAAAACGTGCAAAACATTTTGCAATCCAGCATGAAAAACTGGAAAACAACGTTGGTTATAAATAGAGAAGAAATTGGAGAGGTAAACATAAAAAGGGGCATCTTTCAAGGAGCTACGGTTCTCTCTTCTAAGTTCAAAGCACTATTTTGGGTGAGGGTCTGGTACGAGGGAAGTCCCGTCTGATTTTACAACGATAGTACTGTTTCCGTAAGGACACTCGGTCTTGATTCAACACTTTACAATGTATTCAGGCAGCTCATTTCTCGAACACATTGAAGAAATTGTCTATTTTATTTGTTTAATGATAAGATATGAATTGTTGTAACACTTCTACATTTACGTTTAGACCCTCCGAATGGGGAAATAGATTTGCTTTAAAATCGAGTGTTTTTGAAGAAACTCTCGCGTTAATATCCCGGACTTCTGCTTCATTGACGGTCATATTTTAATATCATCGCCAACAGGAGTCCACATTTATGCGTTATGCAAATATTTTGAAATATTTTCACTGAAATTCATGACACTCGTTATAGAAAATAGTCTTTGATTATTTATTTTTGTCTTATATTCATTGAAACAGCTGAAGTATAGAAAAGCTATAGTGCATCAATGCCGAGCATGAACGTATAGCATAATGAAGGAAGTAACGTAATGATATCTATTTGGGCAAGTTGCACAGTGGCAGTGTGTCGAAGGTCATTCGACAGAATAGATATAGATAAAAATCAAAGCCAAGGGAGAGAAATTATTTTATTAATTTTTAGATTCCGGGAATGGATATTTTGTAGTTTTATCAGCTCGTGTTCCTATAGCTTTATTAAAGGTAGAGGAACAGCGACTAATAGCGAAAGTTTTAAGAGTTAAAGAAGAAGCATAAGGAACTAAATTGAGCAACTGATAAGAGAGAGATGTAATGTATTTTTTCCTGCAGTGGTAGGGGTGTATATTAGTAACACATCAAAGGTAGTAGGAGAGGAATTACCTTTTTTCTGCCTAGAACAGGAACAGGATTTGGTGGCATTGTATTTAACAAAGTTGCATTCACTCCACTAGGATTGAAAGAAGATCTTTGTCATCATTATATCCATTTAATGATGACAACGATCATCATCATCATTTATGGGTGAATTAATTTCATCGCCATTTTGAACAAACACCCTGCATATTAGAAGCCAGAAAGAGCTTTAAAAAAGTACATGTTTGGTCTCTAATCAGAATCTGTATGCAATATATCAACGCTGTTTTGAAGATGGGATTAACATAATATGATTATAGAAGATGTTCAACATTTTGACTGTGAACCAATAGAGTTCAAAAATAGGAAACATGTTCCTCACGATGTTCTTCCTATATCTCGGGTATAAAAGGAGGAACGTTGAAAACAAAAGAAACTCATGCGCCAGTACTTACAAGTAAACAACCACTGGAAATTATCGCAATAACTACAAATGGCGAAAGCCAAATCATAAGAGTGTAATTTCATTCTTCTTTCTTTGAATAAAGAAAAGGAAGAAAATTATTATAACTGTGTTTTTTTAAAGCGAAACTATTTTATAACTAACTTTTGTTCAGTATTTATTTTACGTTCAAATAATAATAAAAAATAATAATAACAAAATCAATAATTAAAAAAACGAAATGAACAAACGCAATATGTTTAATCATAAACACACAGATGTACAAAATTGAATGTTTAGTTTTAAGTTCAAGTTTTTAACTAAATTAAATACTTCATGTAGTATTTAATTTAGTCCGAGCTTACAGAAAAATAATTCAAACCAGGCGCAAATATCTCCATGTACAGAATACAACACAATGATAAGGAACAATTCCAAAAATAGTCTTCATCTTCTTTGGTCAGATCTTGTTGAGATGAAACGAATAGACACCAAATTGTTCCAGAAAGTGGCTGTTAATGTTAATTAAGTACAAATTACCTTCTACCCTATTGAAAAATATAACACTATTTCCTAAACAATGAAATGGTTTAATTATCAATTACACACACTTCCTGAAAACGAATATTAGCTTTGCTTTTACTTACTTACTTACTTTTACTTACTTACTTATATAATAAAGCGGTAATTGCTTTCATTATATTAGTTTGGAGATAAAACAGATTTCTGAAGCTTCCGGTGTTTTGCGCACACCGGATATCATTAATTAGTCTAACCGTCAGCTGCAAAATACAGGAAACACTTTTTTGCAGAAGTACTTTTTAAAGTATTTTTCCGGTACTTGAAAAAAATAAGAAAGAAAGAAAGAAACGTATGAATTACTAATACATTTTACTTGATCTACGTTAATAACTCATTACAATTCTTCATCTAATATACAAAATAAATAAATGTATTATATACTTATAATCCTTCGTGTGTATATATATATATATATATATATATATATATACACACACAAAGAGGTTGTTTTCTAACGGCATTAATTGTAAAAAGAAAGCATGCGAATGATTCGTGTGCCATAAGGATATTTTCGATATCAATAAGCAGTCAGTTTCACTCATGGACGTCGCCAGCAAGTGAATTCATACCACTGGACAATATGAAGAATTACCAAATGCTGTACGACAGACAACTTCCGCTATCTCCTACATCTAAATCTAATTGGTATAATATTAGCTGATCTATTACAAGTTCTACTGAGAATTTTTGAGCGCTGCGGTTAAAATTCTGAGTTTCCAAAAATAATACATGATTATTTGTAGTATGAGTGAAAAGATGGGATAATATAATGGTACGTAAATAATGTTATTATTATCTGTATTATTCTTATTATTATACGCATCACTCTATGAGAGATAAATCAAGGCCTCCGCCCCCCTCCTTAACGGCACTCGATCTTAGTTTCCAAAGGTGCCTTTTTGTCATTTCCCCACCCTCTATAAAATAAAAAATTCCATGAGTTGAACTGCTGTATGATTCTTTCAGAAGTTTGTAAATCTCATTCATATCCCCCCCGTCTTTCTCCAGTTTGCTAGTATCTGCAATCTACGAATTTTCAATCTGTGTTCATAATGAGTATTCCACATCCTGATATCATTTTTACCACTCTCCTTTGCACTCTCTCCAATATATCAAAATCTCAATTGAAACGAGGAGACCAGACTTGCGTGCAATAGTCGAATTGAAATCTTATCAAAGCTACTAAAGAGGCAAAATGACATATTATATTTACTTGTGAAAGTTCATTTTGCATTGATTTTTGAGATGTATTTGCAATCTTTGCAACATGGCCTCCGAACTTCAACTTCCTATCCACTAACACTTCAAAATCCCTAGCCTCATCAGTTTCTTCTAGCATGATCCTACCAATATAATAAGGCACTGGATATCTAATCACACCGAAGCGAAAGACGTGGCATGTACCGACATTAAACTGACATCTATTCTCCTCTTCCTACAATTCCAAAATATTCAAATAATTTTGCAAGTACTACATATCAGCACCATTCTTGATTACCATTACCTATCTTTGCATCATAAGCAAATAGCTGTATATTACCTGTCAAATCCTTCCCAATTCCATTCATATAGAGACTGAATAACAGTGAACTAAGGTCTCATCCTTGTTTTTCCCCACTGGTTATCATACCTATTGCAGAGTCATATCCTCACTATACCACTTTTTGATAACAGTTAGTCAGCCATTGTCTTATGCACGCTTCTTTCACTATCATAATCCAAACCCCATATTCTCCAATTTATGCAACAGTCTCGCATACTGCATTCTATCAAAATCCATAGAAAACTCTTTCCTTCTTTCTTTACCTTAGTTTTCTGTGCAATTGCAATTCATCGCATCAGCTCTTCATTTATTTCACCAATGTTTCTGTTACTCAAATTATTAGCCTGTTTTTACTGATATTATTTAAGATTCCTTAAACTGCTGGGTTCAGAGATTCTGCTTAATTTTCGAAAATAACTGATTTTGCATCTTTCAGATTATATCATTTTCTGCTAAACATAATCCATATAATGACATTTTAAAAACTAAAAAAATATATTCTTTCTTTTCATTAAACGCTCATTTGTGATGATGTATATTACCGATTTTTAGCCACTATGAGAATTTTGAGCAAAAATAAAAGCAGACTTTTAAGTTTGATAGTCTTCGTTGATTATTGCAGAGTTAATGTGTTTCAAAAGGGCAGCCTTCCATTAAATCTGCATTTCAGGTGGCTTGCTGACAAAGCATTTCAGGTCAACTGAAATGCTTTGTCAGCTTCAAAAGAAAACAGTCAAGTGATAAAATGTTTTTTTTTTCCTTTATTTATTTAAATTTATTTATTTATAATAAATTTAGTTTAATCCTTTATCCAAGTGTGAGGAAACAAAGTTTGCGCCTGAAAATATCTTCAGGACTGAATATGGAGTTGTACTATCTCACTGGGGTAAGGTAGATGTACCTTACCCCAGTGAGGTAGTACAACTCCATATTAAGTCCTGAAGATACTTTCAGACGCAAACATTGCTTACTCACACTTGGATAAAGGATTAAACTAAATTTATTATAGTCTAACCAAGTGAAAAAATAAAAAAATAAAATAAGCTTTCAACATTTATTTATTTATATTTTACATTTTCATTTATTTACATTTTCGCTTTTGCTTGACTGTCACTTTTTAAAAAACAAAAGATCGAAAAGCCGTCAAGCAAATTTTGCTTTTTGTAAATCATCTCAATTTTATCAATATTCATTATGAAAATTGCCGATATTTTTTGAAAAGCTGGAGGTGCATAAACAGTGTTATGAAGAAAGTCGATCCAAAAATGGTTAACAGAATCAAAGGGAATATAGAGAAAATTTTAAAATATTTTTCTGAACAGAATACATATTTCTAAGCGGCGCCATGTTTTTATGACATACAAAGAAAGTGAAAACATGTTACACTATATTGAATAGATTCTACTCATCATATTAATAGCGACAGAAAATTATAATTAAGGAACCCGCATCATTTTGTAATGTGTATTTTGTATTTCTCTTCGTATGTTATCAAAAATCTTAGATAGGGATAAAACGGCCCTGCATACTTCCTGTAAGGAAATTAAAGGCGTTAGCGTTTGATTTCCGCCGAGGAGCGGGATTACGCAATAAATCATATACGTAGCTAATAAAAGTACTTGCGCATTCTAACTGCTGTGAATTCACTTCATGAGAACGACAAATTAACCTAACATGATGAAGATTATATTTGTTGTGCTGATCTTGTCACCATTTCTGTGCTATGTAAATAGTTCGGCGCATTTTGGGGAATACGAGTTTGTGTGCAGTAAGTTGTGAATGCTGTCTTTTAGCCTTCAATTTAGCAATTAAAATAATCCTAACTTCTCATTAAATAACCAGCTTTATTCGTATTTCTTCCAGTCTGTATAGAAGTATGATCTAATATTCGAGTTTGTCTTCTTTCACTATTATTTATAAGCATAAGCTAAAGATAAGTACCAAACTGAACTGACTATAAACCGTTCTCATTCTAATTAGGTCAGAATTTGTTTGTTTTTTTAAAATACATTCCAGTGTTCATTCAGGTGGCTAAAGTGACTTGAAAAAGTTACATGTTTGGTTTGTACAGTAGGTTTTCCGAATTATGTAAAAATAAATAAAAATACAAGAAATAATAAATTAATAAAAATCAAAAAAATCCTTAGCACATCCATTTACTAGTGTGTTGTATTTACTATCTTTTGGGAGTGGGGATAATATAAAGCATACACAAAAAACGTACTAAATCCGTAAACGCCTTTTATTTCCATGGAGTACAAAAGGCTGTTTTAGTAATATGTAATCTTGGAAGACTGACGGGCAGTCAGCCTCCATGTTTAGCCAATCAACGATAGCTTCCAAATGAATTAATGATTTCAAACGGCACCCGCTAAAAAGAACACGATACAACTGTCGCCATCTCGTGATTGCTAACCGTAAAGCAGCATATTATTTATTTTCAAAAATATGTGTGTATATACATGTATATTTCGGACAGTCTTTGGGCTTCATCCGTTTACTATACATCTCATTGTCTGCGTAAATCGTCTTTACTCTTGAATCTTATGTAGTTTTGCCAATGACACCTCTGTCTCCATTCCTCTTCACATGCCAATTCACTTATGTAACAGTGGAGATCAGTAGATGAATCTGAATCGATTGCACGTTAGTTCCTTGTGAGATTAAAATGTGTTAAAGTATATTAAATGATAAGAAAGAAAGTTGAGCTTCTTCAAGCCGATTCAGGGGTTCAATAAATATGGTTACGTGTCTCGTCTCCAACTGTAATATGAAAATATCAATGCAATGTTCCAAGCAATATCTATTTGTTAGACATTATAATTGATATTTACTGTTTTAATTAAACCCTGTAGCTGCCTGAATTGCTGAATTAAACCAACGTTCACTCTTCCTATCTTCGATTCGTAAACAGCCAACCTTGTGCACGTCATCACTATTTAAACATAGGCCTAGACCAGCGATTGGCAACCTACAGCTCCGGAGCCGCATGCGGCTCTTTGAATGAATAATTGCGGCTCTTTTCGTTATTAAGCAATCTATTTTTGAATAATGCAAAATTAATTTTATTTATTAAATTAGAACCTAAAATCCCTAAATTTAGCATTTGCAATAAATTAAGGACATTTTACATTAGGTCAAGGATATTTTACAATTGAAAATAGTACATGCAATGTTGAAAAATTTCATACTTTCATGTTTGAACTCTTTGAAATCATATGCTATAATCCTTCTGTACATTTGTCTTGGATTATCATGGATAATGCAAGAATTCAAAAACCTACTGATTTGTCAAATATTTGTTTTAATTATTCAGGCCAATTAAAATTACTTAAGTTATTATTTAAATTAAGGGGATATTAAATCCCACATTGTTTTAAAACCGAATAACAAACTCAAAGATTGGAATCAGAGAGTTTCATTTTAAAATAATTAATAAAATAAGGTTTTAAAATAATATGGGATTTAACATCCCCTTCATTTAAATAATGTTTATATCGCCGAAATGAAGCTTATTAGCTCTTTATATTTAAGTTACTTAAGTTATATTTTATGTTGTTTTAATTTATTAAAACAAATACGTCACGCTAGGCTAGAACATGTAGCGCTACGGTAGCGCTTGCTCCTCTGATTGCGCCCATTGTCTTCGCATACAGAGCAGGTGTGTTCTGTAAATCTGCCTACTTTGTTAAAATAAGTAAAGATTTTGTAGTGGAAGTTGCAGTGCTTTCATTTACTAGTGATTGTGTTAGGTAACGTGAATATTGTAATATTAAATTAAATATTAACAAAATAAAAATATTTTTATAGTATTTAAAATGTCAGCAAAAAAAGAGAAAGACAGAACAAGAAAATCGGGAGTTTAAAAGTGAATGGACCGAAAGCTAAGCATCAAGGATTTGTGGAATTCAAAATTTAGAAATCTTGAAGCTGACCTGGAGGATTTGGAAAGACAAAAATCTACGCTTGCAATACAACACAAATAGTCTGAAGTAGAAGATCTTAAAAAGCAAGATCACATTGTATTTGACACGTGGAATTGTTTACCGGACACTTACATTCAGTTAAAAACATACCAATTTGGATTGAGAAACCAACTAAACAACGTGAGTCTTTCGTCATGTTTGAAAATGAAAATTTCGGCGTATTCGCCTCATATTGAGAAACTATCCCAAGAAGTTCAACAGCAAAAGTCGCACTAAGAAGATATTTTAAATTAAAAAAAATTAAAGGAATAGGTATATTATTGGATTTTATACATATGTTTTTTCTAAGAAGGAGGAAATCTTTGTTTTATTATTTAATATTTGAAACTATCATATAATTTCGTGTGACATGCCACCCCTGTGTTTTACAAGTGTGATAACGTGTTACTTTAAAATAAACTGAATAAATAATTTAATTATAATATTTTTCAATGTAGTTTCTACATTTAAAGTAGTGATGAGCAATCAAATAGTAAATCAAATCTCGGTTCGATCCGCATAAAAATATTTTCTTTTTCTTTGATAAGAAAGTATTAATTTATTTTCCATTGTTTAGGTTATTTTAATTTTTTAACCAGCACAAATAAATCCATATGTAAAAAGCAATATTCATAAAATATAATTTTAATTAAAATATAATAATTCTGCCGAACACCGTGGACCGCACAAAAAACCTGAGAGGTCCGCATGCAGCAAGCGGACCATTGGTTGCTCATCACTGCGTGCGGCTCCCTAAATTTCTTTATCACAGATATAATTTTATAAATGACTCTTCACTCCAAAAAAGGTTGTCGGCCGCTGGCCTAGACTAATAAAAATGATCTTCCAAGAAGTTCATAACCGCTCATGTTTTTGTCACTTCAGAGAGTTTCCGATTTTTCTTCTTGAGCTAACGTATGCCATGTAGACTCCTGACTGACTAGGGAGTCTACAGGACAAAGCTTTCTTAGCTTTCAGAAAATTACTTGTTCTCTATATAAACAGCATCATTCTCCTATATAATATACTGTTTCGTTGCAACACAATCAATTCTGAGATATTTGATACTGATCAGAAGAGGGTATTCGGTTTAATACACGACGTCCCTTACAGATTCACTGTATTCACTATTACTGAGATGATTTGTTTCTATCATATGTTCAATGATATTTTTTGATCTTCAGCACCGGTTTTCTTCAGGTTTACAATTTTTCATTAATTAGATCGGAAAACCTTCATCCTGTGGAACATATCTGTACCGTATAACTACATAATTATACAACGAACTTGCTTGAGTTCGATTCCTTCTGAATCTCTTAGGCACATCATGTCTCACACTAGTTTCCCAAAGATTGGAACATCCAGCCGATCAAACAAATATTACGAAATGATTTCATTTTTCATGGGTTTGATTTCTATATGTTTTGCCTCTGATGTGTCGGATTAATGGAAAAAGTCAATAATTTTGATAAAATATGAATGTGAATATGTAATTCATATTCATATTCATGAGGATAATGAATATGAATTACATAAAGAATGTTTACAAAAGAAATTAAACTATGGATATCGCTATTTTTCTTCAAGCTAACAGTCAACGGGCCTACCTTCAATATGCACGATTTATATCTCTCGAAAGTATTTAAATCATTAATCATGTTGTAGGATGAAGAAATAATTAAATCATGATGTAGGATGTAAACCTAACGCTTGAGAGTACACTTTCCATGAAGCAATGCGAGTAACCTGTTTTGTACTTCCAGAAAAGCACAACTTCTAAGGAAATAAACACATCAAAGCCACCTTCTTTCAACAGCGTTTATATTTTTACCGGATTCTTTAATATGCTTCGTAGTTATTATTATTGTCATTGTGATGCTTAATGCTATTACTTCTGTTATTAGTAGTATTTGTATCTAACGAAACCCAATAATGGTTAATTTTAATAATATAAATATTATTATTATTCATGAAGATGATCAGCCTGTATTTTCAACCAATTTAGGGTGAAGGCTTCTCCCATTGGTTGTTTTTCTTCCATGGTGACCCAGTCCATCTTGGGAGAGTATATACAGATTTGTATGAGTATGAAGGTGAAAAATAATCACAAATATATACGCCTTAAGTGGGATTCGCGTCGGGGTAAAGAAATTAGAAAAATAGAAAAATGGGAAATTTATTAAGAGTGGTTACTTGTGTTTCACTTGGACTGACGGCAGGTCGACCTTCTAAATTTACTGAGGGATTTTTCATCCATATTCCAATTCTTTGATACTGACAGTGTGTACTTATTAAATAAGGCTTGCTTTATTGTATCACTGCATTTATAGATAATGTAGATCTCTTACTTGCCAGAAATTTTCATAAAGATGTTAGAGACGACAACTCTGCTCATCAAAGGGCTGAAGTGATTTGTTAAAGTCCCATTGGTTTCTGGAGCATTTTTCTGGATTAATTGTTTTCTAAAAGACCTATATTACTACAGGGTGTAATATTACTAGCTTTAATATCTTTGTGGGTGAAATTCCCACAAAAATTGTATACACACTTACTCTCAGTTACTTATTCCTATGAAGGTTTTCTTTTCGGTGGATCGTACGTGTGAGATAAGATTAATAAGATCTGTCAACCTTTATGAAACACTTTATATTTATTTAAAATATTAGCTTCTTTTAACAAAATGAGTGTTTAAACATTTTTACTTAAGAGGTTTATTGATGAACAAATATATAATAAGCATAAGTGGTTGTCAACAATAAAATTCCTCATTTTGCTTTAGACGATATAGAACTGAAGTCACGATTTGCTGGATGTTTTAATTCACTGACTGGAGTGGTGAGTATCAAAATACTTTAAATATGCAGCAATTTAATACGATTTTTGATTTTACTTTCGTATTAAAAGCAACTATGTCACTTCTCTACTTTCTAATGTATTCTCATTTTCCATTTTTGGAGTGTGATAATTTCTTTCTGCTATTTCTCTCGTTTAGATATATAATAAACCTATAGTAAAGGGGATTGGGAAAACTAATTTACTTTTTTGAATGATCCGTATTAAAATAATGAAAGAAAATCCGTACTTTTTACATGAGTACAATAGAGTGTGTTTTTACACAGAACTACAAGACTAGGCCCAAGGAATGTCCGCTTCTTTAATTTAAACATGTAGTTATTAAGAGACCAAAGAATGAATGTTTGCATGAAATAGAGATTATGCAAAGAGTCTCCGTTGTCAGAGTATATCCCTATACGTCCCCAAGGCAAGCGCCGTTTAATGTCCATTTATAAATTCAAGGAAATATGTAAAATAAAAAAATAAAAAAGGTGGTTTTTGGTTGTTATTCTGGACGATTTTTGCTAGCTTCTGAACTTGCCGTTCCTAATCATTGTCTTGGTTGCTTGAAGTGGAAGTCATTAAAATTGAGTTCCATTGTATGAAGAAGGGAAAAAGTAAAAAAAAGAAAAAAAAACAGGACTGCTGATCTGAGACGATCTAAAAGCATAAGAAGAAGTTATGAGAATAAGAGAAGAAGAAGAAGAAATGAGTGAAGTAGGGAAAGAGAAATAACAGATGATTGGAATATTTTATTTTTAGGAATTTATTGTACATCGACTTATTTCCATGCTGCAGGATGAATAGCAGTTGAATATAATGTAATGAATGCATGATACAGAATAGGTTTCATTTCAGGAGGACATGTCTTGAGCACAATACGTGGTATTCCTTCAGGATCCATTGCCTTCTTGTAGTTCAATCTTATAAAATTTTTCGACGTTCGTGTGGATACAGTAGGCATTAGATGCAGTTCTCAGCAAAGAACGAAAACGTTTATGTCTTGGTTAATTATTCAGAGGCTGAAAGACAAAAATGATGTAAGAACACCACACTCACTGCAGATCATGATGCGATTATACAATGAGGACGTAAAGAGGAGCAAGCACAAATGGACTATTTGGCATCGAACAGCTTGCAATGATCGGAAGATATGACTATTGAAATAAGCGACAGGTTTTCGACTCTTTTCCATGTTAAAAAATGAATGATATGAAAAAAGCCGGTTGTCTTACAACTTACAATAGTTTGTTGTCCTTTCTTGGACCGTCCTGGCACACCTGGAATACCTGGATCTAAATTATGAAACCAGTTTTCTAACCATGGAAAGGAGGTGTATACGTTACATAAATCATCCGGCTAGCTTTATCGTAGTGCCACAAAAGTATTAGAGGTGATAAACGTGAATGGCTGAGGGAGGCATCTTCATTCAGATCACAGTCTCATTCAAGATTCACCTCCCATCGGAGGTAAATCTTGAATGAGACTGTGATCTCAGGTATGAAGCGAAACAATAATATTAACAGTGCATCTAGAAGAAGAGTTAATTAAGCCGGGATTCAGGGTAAAGAGGATAATCGGAAATTGTGATGTGGATGTGACTTTTAGGTCACTAGCTGCTGCAAAATTCACTGATTCTGTTCCAGCTCGGTTGGTAGGGAATAAAAAGGAAATAGGGGCACTCACAGGTAATATATTAATATGACCAAGAGAGAGCTTTCTTTCATTTTACTGTTTCGAAATTTGGACAGAATGAAATCGAGCTTGAAAGACAGGAAGTAAAAGAGGACTGAGAACTTTAAGAATAGCAAAGACAGCAGATGGACAATGAGAGTGAAGAAACAAAATTACAGATTAGGCATCCTTTCGAAAGGAATACCGAATCGCATATAGGCATAGAATCTAAAATATGCGGAAGTAATTTTTTGGTTGTAATTTGGACAGTTAAATTGGGCTATGGTTGTTGTTGTTAATGTAGAGATCTGTAGTCTGTAAGAAACAGAATACAGGCTTTGAATTTGTGAAATTCATAACGCACGTCATTGAATCTAGCATAGAAACCAGGGATGTTGATAGTGTATATCGACGTTTTCAATGAAGAAATTAGTTTTTAAAGTTTTATTTTGATAGGAAGGGAGGGGTTTATGACAGATTTATTTTAAAATTATCCACAGTGAATTGATTCATTCTAAATAACACAATCTATCACAGCCTAAAAGTATTTTAACTCACAATAAACAGTTTATGCTTATATAGGATCTGAGCAAATGTTTTCCAGCAAAATAATTTTGAATTTCTATTACATAAGTGCAATTTTTTTTCAGGTGAATAGCACTATTCGAGATTGTGTAGCTCGTTTTTATCCCGATGAAGAAAATATGGCAATGGCATTCGTAAATGGATTTTGCAATAACGACTGCTATCATGTGCTGGTAAGTTCTATAATCCAAAAAAATTAATGCAGAATAGAAAAAAAAACTATACATATGAAATTTTTCAAAATTATTTTTAAAGTTATTTTTGTAAGCTTACATTTACTACAGAAATGTGGAATAAAATACGAAAACAATTTTAATAATCATTTCTTCAGACAGTTCTAAGGAGTATTCTAAATATGCGTACCAACCACTTGATGGCTAATCATTTTCTTTTTAATAAAATCTATTTTAGTAAACGTATTTTAAGTGACCATCCTTTTAAATATTCTCTTTTTCTATTCATCTAAATTTCTATCGTTTCTTTCCTTCACTGTGGGATTATTTCTCGTAATACTATTTTTATAATCTGTTATTGGGAAACTCAGAAAGCTTGTGCACACAGGAGCACTGCATTTACTTCAAACAGGAAATGAAAATGAAATATCTCTCCATTCAAGACAAATTTTGGTCAATATAGTACCATTTTCAATAGACTAGAGGTATATGAATTTGGCGAAGTTGTTTCGGGCAATTATGCATCTACATGATCAGCCTAATTCTTAAATGTACTGCTTATAAGGAAACTCTCGACATTGATATATGTCGTAATGTTGAGTGTAAATTGTGAGTTTTGAGTTTGCGTTCTTTGACAATAATTCTTAATGATAATTACTGTCGAATTGTTAGTGCATATATTGCAATTGGTCGAACATTGTAATCAGTCATGACTCCAGAGAGCTATGAACCAATTCTCGTATCATATTTCATCGCATGAATTGTTTGCACTTCGAACTATACATTTACATCAAAAAGATGAACAAAGGATTTATCCATAGTAAAGAAATATTTATGATTTTAATACTAGTCTGAATCCTGAAAAGAGTCGTAATTTGATGGTTTTGTAATTTTACTGTTCCAAAAGTAATTTTTGGGATTGTAAAATTAAATTTGGTAATCATTGTGCCTGATTACCAAATTGAATTCAGGATTAAATTTTTAAATCTGGTTCTAGCCACTGTTCAAAATGTGCAGCTGTTATTTTTCACCAACAACAACAAGAGTTAACGTAGGCAGTAGTAGCCAACTGGCATTAGCGCTCATCACAAATTGAGAGTACGTGAACATCAATAATTGAACAGGGCCATTTGCTTTTACTAACATTATTCACTGCGATGTCATCTCCTATACTGATATGTGACTCTTTTTATACAGTGAATGCTTCACCGAGTTTCGGAGAACTTCTCATCTGCAGGATCGAATTTGCTATTATAAGAAAAACGATGCTGATTTTGAATGGAATATTTCATACAACAGAATATAAATGGTTTCACTTTGCCGATCAGTCCATTTCCTTTTTATTACTAGACTCGATTATCTGTCAAAAATAGATAGTTGAGAGAGGAGCCAAACATATCTTATAATTTTTGCTGAATTTATGACCTTCTGAGGAGGGTATGAGAAGTGAGATGAAGCACTTTTGGTTATTAAACTGGTTATTGAAAGGGAACGAGTGAATGTGAGAGATTTCCTTACCTGAATATGATTTTCAAATCATTTGTGGGCAGCAGGAGGATCGTTTTCATATCCCTTTGCTTCACAGGGTGTTTGTAGAAGGGTCTGGTAGTTTAGTTGGTAATAACATAAGTTTCTGAAGAGATCGATCTTTGTTCGAAAGGTACATAAGTGAGGAGTGAATTTCACATTCTTTTCGAGTATTGCATCTACCTGCACATTCGGGGTGGGGATTGAAAGATGTCTGAGGTACTTCATTGTTTGTTTCATTTTTTCATTTTATTTCTTTGATGCGTTTGTATTTTGACGAAGGGTGCCTTTTCAACGTGGAATATATATTCTTTGGTTAATCACTTTCTTGAAAGAAGTTTGTGCTAGCCGTCACTCACCGATCAAACAACTTTTTCTCTTTCTATACCAGAAATTCAACAGTAGCACTCGCACTCTTTCAGTCAATAATATTAAGTGTTAGGGCTAGGTAACACAAAATGGTGCCAGTTGTCGCCCATGCTGTCTGCACTGGATAACAATTGAAAATCATTGATAGTCCTTACTTAACTAGTCTGTGATTGACTAAGAATTGAGATTAGCTGCCCACTATTGTTCAAGAAGATTTAGTTAGGGATGAATGGCCTTTTCTACTGATTTTTGAAAAAAAAAAAACGGAATTATTATTCTTATTATTATTAGTAGTAGCAGTAGTAGTAGTATATATTATATATATAAAATTATATATATAAATAATATATATATATATATTATATATATACGCTATTATATAAATATTAAAGCGAGACTGAAAATTAGAGGGAAATTACTCTCTCTCTCTCTCTCTCTGTGATATGTATAATTGAAACATTTCAATGTTCAATAATTGTGATGTAAAATCAACTGTGTTTCGTATGCCTAGCAGTTTGTATTCTAAAGTCCCAGAGAATGTTTGCTCTTTCGTTTTCCAGTGCTCTCTCTATTTTATGCGGCCACCAGTTATCATAGGTAATTAAGCCATATCCTACTTCTGATAACTAGAATAACTAGAATAAATAGAATAAGTAGAATACCCGATCACTGCAGGCACTGATCGGGTGTTCTACAGTCTCAAATTTTTGATTGCGTAATCTGCATTTGCTCTTATTACTATGTTCAAAATTTTTGCTTTGATTACATTAGTTTGTATGGCTTGTACTTCTGCAGCTAGAATACATTTGGATAATAAAACAATTGCTTTAAGTAGTAACTACGAAAAAAAAATAAAAAGATAACGAAGCAATAAAGAATAAATCAATATGCACAAAATTGAACATTTTACAGAATTAACGTCATTTCTTTTACTCTCTCCAGAGAAATAGATATGCAAACAATCATTCACTAGAAAAAAAAGAAACACTGAAATTTTGGAGATTAATCTGGGATAATCCAGTTGATCATGATGAAAACGCCTGATTATGGGTTAATGAAATAGAATCAGAAATGAAACAAAAACAAATTTATTATTATTATTATTTAAAAAAAATATTTAAGATGTGTAGGCATACATCGCTCAAGGTGAAAGTGCTGCTCTCAACATTATAATTTTAAAGTGGCTGTTTTTAATTTGAAAGTGTTCCCAAGTAAGTCTACTTGTCACGCCAAAGACATTGATAAAAAAACATTCACCAAAATCGGCTATGAAGAAACCAAATCTTGAGTGCTGAAAAATGAACAAAGAGGACCAGTCAATAACTAGTGAAGAACAAAGGACGTCGCCATCTTTACAATCACACTGCAGTTCCTCAAGGGAAGAAAGGCGAGTTATGAAGTGAATCAAATATTTGAAGGAAATCATATAACATGTAGGAAATGCCATAGGAATCTACACTTTACATGTGCCAGTCAGAAACAACCTGGCAATGTAATTCCAATGCAACACGCAAGGAATGGAAGTGACTACTCTGCAGGAAGAACAAAGAAACGCTCCTAAGGCAGCCATCTACGACGCAGCCGATTATAGATGAGGCAAAATCACAAGACGAAATGAACGGGAAAAAAAATAGGTGAACCCTATAATTTAAACTCCTTAAATATACTAATAGAAAACCGTCTAGAGACATAAAAAGCCAGCTTAGTAGATCTTCTGCAAGAACTCTTTGACAAACAGAATGAACAAATAAAACAAAAATCTAGCGAATATTAAGATTTGGTCAAACATCATAATTCAGCAGTGAAAGAAGTCTTGCAAAGGATAAAATACATTAAAATTAACGCACTAACTGAGAGGCAACGCAATTTGATGAAAGAGACATCCGAACACAGTCAAGAACTTAATTCCCTAAAAGTATAAGACGAACGATTAAATCAGCAACAATATAAAGAACTTGTTATAAACGGCCTTCCCGGAACTGAACCTACAGAAAATCTCAGAGACGTAGTTTTAAAATTAGGCTATGCAATCGATATCCCTCTACAGCATAACGACATTCAGACTGTAAATCGGATTCCCAGGATTGGCAAAAAACAAGGTTTGCCACCACCTGCACCAGTCATAGTTCGTCTTACAGGCAAGTCTGATAGCTTTTATGAGACAATCTCATAAAAGCTATCAGACAGAAAAAATTAGTTGTCAAGGACTTGAACGAATTGCAAGACAACATACCAATCTTCCTATCTGAATATTTAACACCATTCAGCCAGAATCTGTTGTACCAAGCAAGAAAAGCAAAAACTGAAAAAAATTAGCAATTTGTTTTGAATCAGAGATGCCAAGATATTCTTGAGAAAGTCATAAACTTCAAAGCCGATACAAATCAAAAGCTCAGAGACATAGAAAGGCTGCCAGAGTGAAAAACAAAGTCTCCTAATTAGTTCAATCAAAATAAAAGAATGAATATGAACCACTAGACAGATGTATTATCACCAGAATTGATCGACAATTTCACTTTGATCCGACCTTTCAAATCATTCGTTTGATCTTCCAAACATCAGCCTACTTCCAACACAGCAATCAAATTAATGAAAGGATATCTAACCGGTGTCAGCTCAGATAAGCTTACTAAAAAGCTCCGAGAATGCAAGCTGAGATATTATCGCAACCGAGATAACAGAAAGAAAAAACTCTATTTATTACATTTAAGTGTTGTAGTTACAGCACTTTTAAAAAAAAAATGTAATCTTATTCAACTGCAACTATAAATTACCTTTGAGAGTAACTATTATTAATATGTTATACAAAAAATGGAAAATTTTTTCGAAATTCATTGTTAAAAAAAAAAATTGAACCACATGTTTTCAAAATGAATAGTACATAATCATAACTTTAATAATAAAAAGCATTCAATTTTTAAAGAAAATACTTTATTATTATTATATGTATGTCATTTTTATATATTTTTCGAAATTTTGTAATTTCTGTAATTTTATGATGTAGTTATTATATGTACGCAAGACATAATAAAGCATTTAAAAACAAAAAAGCAACATTTTAATTTATTATTATTATTATTATTATTATTATTATTATTATTATTATTATTATTATTATTATTATTATTATTATTATTATTATTATTATTATTATTATTATTATTCAGCATATCCATATTCATGTAGTTCCCATATAATTATTTATATGAGTACTCCATGGAGTCAAAAGACTTATAAACAGGGAGACCCACTTGATTTATTTCGATTTATTCTATCATATATATTTAGTGTAACCATAACGGAATTTAAAATCATAGACATGCTGCGAATTGCAGTGTTTTCTCATTTTCAGTAGTACTGTCACTGATATGGAAATATAAATGAGATTTAATCCAGTGTAGAATACTCCTAAGGTCGTAGAATTGCCAATTCTAATAATATAGATAATTGAATGCCAGTATTTCTTATCCATGCTTCTTCAAAACTGCCATCTGCTTTATATCCACCAGCCATTACGTGCTTATTAGTATTAGAAGGAAAGGCTGTTAGGAAAGTTAGTCAAATCTGGTGTGTGTGAAGTTTATTAGTAAGTGATGTGGCCTATTACTAGGAAGTAAAATCAAACACCATTGGTATACCTGCAAAATGCAATTTGAGGAGTGTGTTAATGGATTTTGTAAGAAAGCAGACAAAAACTAAATTTTTATTTGAATTTCAGACTAAAATGATTTCTCCAGAAGATGTGCGATTTTATTTGTTTTGGTATTCTTGACAAATAAATAAACAAATACAATCATTGTGAACTTATCATTTAAATATCATATTTTTCAAGCAATATCTCTGTCAACAAACATAACTGCTTTTTCTGAACCGTATCATTTGTGCTGCTACACAATTCAGCATTTATTTTTAAGTGTTTTATTAATTAAAAACTGTTACTAATACAAATGTCAGTAACAATTTTAATTTTGCAACAAATAATTTTTTTCTGTTATTTACAGGTTGAACGTTGCGTCGATTCTAACCTGCAAAAAGTAAGCATGAATTTCTTTATTTTTGAAATATATTTCTATAAGTTAAATATACGTTAACTATGAAACAATAAGGCTAATTTATCTCAGTGGAAATGGGGATGATTCTAAACTCAATTCTGCAAGGAATAAACTGAACAACATTTTACAGCAATAAAATCTTCCTATATACACATCTAAGTTCCCCACAGAATATGGAAAAACAGAAGCAAAAATCGGTAAAATAGCATTCTAAAAATTTTGTACAAATCTCTGTAAGTCCTTACTAAGTGATGTAAAATCTCCACAACGACTACGAAGGTGCTAATATCAGGATAGTAAGAGAAATCAGTCTTTCCTCCATTCTTTTGTTGAATGCGATAATCACAAATTTTTGCTATTCCTACAGGATTTTTCCTGGACTCAGAAGCAAGTGATACACATATGTCAAGAGTCTAGTCATTTCAGCATTAATTTTGTTTATCATATGTTCTGATATTCATTTTGGTGATATTGCTCGATTTATCCAGGTTATGTCATACCTCTTAAACCACCTCTTGACGCACCTCTAAATCTTTATCAGATGATGTGGTATTACTATACCTTAATGTTACACAGACCAGGTTGATAAGTCTTAGCGAAGAGAACACTTATTATTTTCGACAGTCGCTTTAGCATCTGAGACAAAGGAATCATCTGCTTCCATTAACGATATTCTTCTATATTTATTGTTTTTTTTAAATTGTAGCATATCAATAAAATTCGTTTTCTTTGATTCATATATTTCGCAACTCCTTCCACTTATATTCTGAAGATATCTCTACATATCGCCTTTCTAAGAATCTCTTGTTTAATAAGACTAAACATTCATTTCACATCCACTTTATTTATTATTTGAAATCCAAGGACACATTAGAATAGCCTCATGTAAGCTCTGTTTCAAAGCTTACCATCCACTGCTATACCCTTTCTGTTCAACGAATGATGTCTTCATAGCAAAGATTATACTCTCCTGAGTTTGTCGTAATGTCTAACTTTCTAGTTCACGATGAACACTGTCCTAAATGAATTATCAATAAAGCCGGCTATTCACTACGAGTATTTCCCATTCCAGCATCACTGTTTCCCAGTCCGCTATCACTGTCACCTACTGATGGCCAAAAAGCTATAATCCTAACTGAGATGCTTGTGACTTTATGATTAAATCTAGCAATGTTTAGCCTGCAGTTGCTTCTTTCACGTGCTGCATGAGAAGGTTATTTCGTAGCAGCTCAGTAAATTCTCTTTATTTATTGTCTTGCTTTTCATTTCTCTACTATCCAAACAATTTTTGGATAATGTCAGTCACCCATAATAATTACTTGTTTAGAAGACCATCAGGGTAATTTAGAGAAGAACTCCGTCGACTTCACCCTATATAGCCTCAAATTAAATATAGACATATCAAGTTTCCTCATCACTTTTCTTATTCTTACATATGCGAAGTGAGTCTCTCATTTCGGCAATTTCCTCTTTTCCTTCCTCAGACACTCAAAATAACCAAATGCAAACTGTAATCTTTCCCTTCACCAGATTTATAATGATGCTCACAAAAATTCTTATCACTATTTTTATCTGACCACCATACCTAAACTTTTTCTCTTTCTTCTCTCTCTCTCTCTCTTAGCCTTTATTCAATGATCTCTTTTCCCTTACTTGAGACGAACCATCTAGTGTTATTATTATTATGTACGAAAGTTAATTTATATATCTAAACAATTAATTAAGCTAATCACTATGAAAGAATTAAGTAAAGAAATAGTTAATTAACAGTTAAGTATATTGTACTTCATTTCTTTCGATGAAGGAACAAAACGTACATCTGTTTAGTTGATTTAATTCATTCAATAGAATTAATAATTTTTAAGTTATTCATTATACTATCTCAACGTTAACGCAATTTATTTCAGAAATCAATTAGAAACTAACAGTATATTATGTAAAAAATAAATTCAACTTATAAACACCTTCCCAATAGCGTGTTGTGTTTTCACCTTGGGATTTCCTTGCAAGTAGGTCTCCAGTTCCTTATTTAATGCATCCCTAAATTAAAAACTTGTAAAGCGGGAATTTAATTTCCATAGATATAATGATAAAAACAGGGGGGTTGCGATTTTAACAATGAAATTTATCCACAGTAATGTTAAATAAAGGCTCCCGAGGGATAATTTAATAGTTTACTATTTAATTATTCTTGATAATTCAAATAAATAAATACCATTTACATAATTAATGGTATTTGTTTATTTGAACTATTTAGAATAATTAAACAGTAAACTGTGAAATAAATTCTTGTTCTGGGATTACTTCTGGGAATATTAGCAATGCCAGCATAACAAAATGAAATCATAATTATGTTAAAATAACAATTTTACAATTATAGTTAATATAATCAAGTTAATATAACATAGGAGATAAAAAATATAAAGGGTCTTTTTTTGAGAAGTTGCCAAGCGTAGACCTCTCTGTAAGGAATAGCTTTATGTTCCACTATGAAGTTGGTGAATATCAGATACTCAGGAGTCATTTCGGAACAGCACTATGGCTTGAGAAGCTACAAGGAATGAATGTCAATAGGGCATGGCAAGTAGTCAAAGATTGCTTGAGAGTAATAGTATCAGACTTCACACTCAAGGTCAGGAGGATAAGACAAGTTGGAATTAAGTGGTTGAGTAGATTTATAAAAAGTAAGAACTGCATTAAAATAAAACATTGTGGAAGAAATATAAAGAAAACGTGATCAGCATAATCATGAGCTGTGCAAAGTGCAGCAAGAATGGGGACTAGTATTGCAAGGAAGGCCAAACCAGATTATGAGAGAGAATTAGCCAAACAGGCCGAATTAAATGAATTTACTCTTTATATAGCAAGTAAGAGGGGAAATGATTACGCTAGAATGACTTTAAACAATGATCATGATAGGAAAGTGATTGAACCTAAACAAATAGTCGAGTTGCTGATGGCATTTTTAAAAGCTAGATCATCCAGGTGGTAATTTTACAGTTGCTGTTATAGAGAGGCATATATACATCGAAGAATATGAAAAGGAAGTGTTGATCATATTGAAAATAGGCATGTCAACACAGGAGTGTGCTACTGGATGTAATATCATCCAGTGTACTACGTGAATCTGCATGAGAATTGCCATTGCCGCTGACGTAGTTGTTTCATCTAAGTGTCACCTCTGGCAAGGTTCCAACGGAGCAGAATGAAGGTAACATATTAGTATTGCATAAAACGTGTTCAAAGACAGAGGTATAACAAACTACTGACCAATTAATATAACATAAGTAGTTTGCTATAGTATTGGAAATGTTGGTGAAAGATAAAATACTACAGCGGGTGAATAAGGATGCGATACTATACTTTAAAGAGGCCAGCGTGGCTTTGTAAAAAGACTTAGTAATTTATTCACATTTTATAATAAATGATAGCAGAATTGGATATGGGTAATGGGCTGCACCTAGATACTTCTGTACCTTGCCAAGGAATTTGAGAGAATACCACATGGAAAACTATTACACAGATTGGAGCAAATGAGAATGGTTATGAAATAAATAGCATGACTGGGAGTGGCTGGCGGTTAGACACCAGAGAGGACTATAATTTGAAGTGAAATCTAGAATGATGGTGACTAGTGGAGTGCCTCAGGGTCTGATACTAGTGTCATCATCATCGTCAGGTGCATCAGTCTTGGGACTGGTAGCTCAGCAGCAATTTCCTCCATTCCGCTCTGTCATTGGCTTTCTTCTTAACCTCATGGTAACTCCTCAAACCCGTGCTGTCTTTGACTTAGTAAAGAAAGCTTTTCCTTTGTCTGCCTCTTCTTCTTTTCCCCTCTATTTTGCCTTCAGTTATTCGTTTCACAAGTCCATCATGTCAAAGTATATGTCCAAACCACCTATCTCTTCTAATTTTGATCGATTTAATTAGAATTCTTGTTTCGTTTATCTCTCTCAGGACTTGTTCGTTTGATTTTTTTCTATCCATTTTATTTTGTTCATGCGGGGCCAGCACCGCATTTCAAAAGCCTCCAATCTTCTTACATCTTCTCTTCCTAAAATGATATGGAGCATTGCACTGTATGGAAGTTTCACATCCATACAGTGCAATGCTCATTATCAATGTCTTTACTAATCTTTTTTTCTAATTGTAGGCTGAGGTTTCGTGTTAAAATGCTTTTCATCTTGGAGAATTGGGCTTTTGCATTGTTTATTCTTGATCTTATGTCTTCTCTTGTTCTGCCATCTTCTGATATTAGGCTTCCTAAATATTTAAAGCTTTTCACTTGTTTTATTTGTTTCCCACTCATGTCTATATGCCCTGTATTGATAGGGAATTTTGCATGTAACAATGATTTTAGTCTTATTTGTATTGATTTTCGTTTTATATTTTACAAGGTTATTATTTAGTAATTCTAGCATTGTTTTAACGTTCTTCTGTTTTCTGCTACAAGGGCTATGTCATCATCAAATCTCATACACATGACTTGCTCACCATTTATCTTTATGCCACTATTTATTTTATCTTTAGTTTCC
This sequence comes from Typopeltis vanoorti, assembly GCF_054136105.1. Classification (NCBI taxonomy): domain Eukaryota; kingdom Metazoa; phylum Arthropoda; class Arachnida; order Uropygi; family Thelyphonidae; genus Typopeltis; species Typopeltis vanoorti. Next base: position 70,792,991 of record NC_143562.1, on the reverse strand, counting down.
TGAATGGCCTTTTCGATATATAAATTAAATAAAAGTGGTGAAAGTATACATCCTTGTCTTACTCCACGCCTGATATTTATTATTTTATTCTGTCCATTTCGATTTTTGTAAATTTGATAAATCATTTTCCTATCCCTCAAATCTATGCCGATATTAGTTGGACAATTTAGGAGTATTTGCTGGTTTACTTTATCAAATGCTTTCTCTAAATCAAAGAAGCAAATGTAAGTATTTTGACTAAGGTCTAATCTTCACTCTATTATTGTTCTTAAACAGAGTATTGCCTCTTTGGGTACTAGTGTACTACTGTATAATCTGTATTTAATGAGAGGGAAAGATTTGAGGGGATATTCAGTTGTTTGCTGATGATGCAATTCTGCGGGTAGCAATAGTTCATAAACGTGATGTAGATATCCTACATTATGATTTTAAGAAATTGGCCTTGTGAGAAAATGATAATGATTATCTAATCAATGCTTAATTTAATTCAATTCAGTGCACAGCCTTAAAAAAGCAAGGTTATGCACTTATTGAAAAAGTTACGTACGGTGTATCATATAAGTCGTATTGGAGTGCAGGAACTTTACGAAGCTAAGGACTTGGGGATACGTTGGAAAAAGAAGAGTTCAAAGAATTACTTTTATTGTGAAAAACATGCAAACAAGTAAAAATAATAAAGTTCTTATCCCTCTTTATAAGGCTATGTTTGGGCCACATCTGGACTACTGTGAACAGATTAGGTGACCTGTGCTTCTTGGGCACCTGGAGTTGTTCGACAGGATTCAGAGGCGAGTGACCATGATAGTAACAGGTCTGCGAAATACTCTCTATGAAAATAGATTGAATATTTGTGGGTCAGAGAATTAGGAAACATCCGAGGGAACTATGTAAGAGTGTAGTTACTAGGGATGTTCCAATAGATTTCTTGCCTTGAGAATGGTGAGTGAGTGGAACGGATTATCAGAATTGATTGTGAATTTCCTGACAGTCAAAGAGTTTCAAGAAAAGGTAAGATAGGATTTGTGTGTATAATCGTTAATTCGGATCTCCCTCAATGAATATCCGGATTCCTTGAAGAAGCCTAACATAATAATAATAATAATAATAATAATAATAATAATAATAATAATTTTTTTATTAAACATTTTATTATGTCTCAGTATAAATTACATACAATAATAATATTTACAATATTTACAATAAGGATTATACAGAATTTTTGAATTTAGAATATACATAATTATAATAATAATAATTTATTTATTTTATTTATTTATTTATTATTGTTATTTTTTTATGTCTCAGATGAATTGCATACATAGTTGCTGTAGTAATTATAAATATATATATAATATTTATAACGCATTACAATTGTGTGTAACAGATACTTGCAAGTTAGTTATTTTCTTCCTCGAAGCTTACCAGAGTTTATTTGAGGAAGATAATAGATGACAGAGGATGGTGGTTTCATGGTTATATTCCTATACTGGTCACAAGCCAGGTGTTGATTTTACTGTTTGTTGGTACGTGCTTGGAAGACTTCGATTGCTATTACAGTTTAACTTTTTTTTTTCTTTTTTTTGTGCAAATAGTGTTGGATTTAGACATGGTGTGTTTGTTTCTTTGTGTTCTTGTAGTGATAGTTTTTGAGAGGGGGTGGTTTGTCATAGGTTTGTGTGTGTGTGCATGTGTGGTGGGGGAGAGAGAAACAGAAATTGCTCTAATTTTCATTCTCGCTATAATATTTATATAGTGCCTGTTTCAGCTCTCTGTATGTTCCTAGGTTTCTGTTGACGAACGGCAGTTTGTTTATCATGTCAGGTACGTAGAAGTTTCGGGTGGATTTGCCGTAGTGATTGTTACTTATATGTTATGTGCTTTGTTGACTGTGGTCTTGTTATTTGATATGTTGTTCTGGTTACTCTATATGTTGGGCTGTAGTAGTGTTTTAACATGACTGTGTAGTGGCATAAGTGTTTCACCTTAAATATTTTGTGTTTTGTCCGTGCTTCCTGCATAAGAGTGGGTTCTTCCCAGAATAGCAGTTTTATCATTTTATCTTGCAACCATTGTAGCTTGTTGAGTCTGTAGTCTTCGCAGAATGCGTATGATGTGATTGCATATCTTAAAATGTTTTCACATAATGCTTTATAGATTAGTATTTTTATGTGGGTTGGGGCAATGTCTTTTAATCTGTATAGTTTGCTTGCTATTATCCTAAGCCTGGTATGTAGGTAGTTTGTATGGCTATTCCATCTTTGATCAGCATCGAAGTGAAGTCCAAGATAGCGTGTTGTTTTCACCTGAGTGATGGTTGTGATTTTAGGTTCTGCACCTTGTGTATAGGAGGATGAATGTTTGATAGTGAGATATTTAGTTTCTATGGGCAGGGTTTGGGGTTTTTGAATATCATTAGCATTGTTTTTCCAGGGTTTATATATATGCCGTTTTCGGTTAACCAGTTAGTGATTTGATTGATATCGTTTTGCATATTTTTGTAAGCGATATTTGCATTGTTGTGAATGGATACTATGGCCGTGTCATCTGCATACTGGAAGATTTTACTTTTTAGGGGGAGTTGGCTTATGTCGTGTGTGTATACAGGGTGTTCGGGATAAATTTGACAGTTTCGTAAGGAAAAAGAAAATCTTCTTTGTATCTATTAAATTTAATGAATTGACAAAAAAACATTACAGGCAGAGTTAATTACAATACTATCAACAAGATTTACTCAAAATAACCACCATTAGCATCGATCACAGCTTCAATTCTGCTTCGGAACCTCGAACAAGCTGATGCTACAGTCTCCCTGGGAAGGGCCGCAAAAACTGTTTTAATTTTATCCATTAACTGGGCTTTCGTATTACTGGAAGTGCGATTGGTGTCTTTTTCAACTGCGCCCCATACAAAATAATCCATGGGGTTAAGGTCTGGGGAGTTTGGAGGCCAAACATTTGGACTGGTGAAGTCGTAGAAATTTTCAGACAACCATTTTTGACTTTTCCCAGAGGTGTGGCAAGGGGCCGAATCCTGCTGCCATACATACGGCCTACCATTGGCTACCCTTGTTATCCAGGGCTTGACTACAGTTAGCAACTCCACGAACAAAGCCCGAATTCCAATGCCAGGGTTCTTCAACACCTGTTCCTGCAGATTTGCTAGGAATTCTGCTGTACGAACGCAATCAGATCGTCTGCTAGGGATCTTTCTTCTTGCTACATCCTCGTAGTCACCATTGCAAGTCTCTAGTTCATGCCTGATTGTTTTTACTGTATTCAGGGAGCATTGGGCAGCAGTCGTAATATCCTTATTTTGATGGCGGGCACGAATCATCATGATACAAGTTATTCTCTTCCATGATTCAGGTGGGTTCCAGCTATCCATCCTTTCTGACATCTTGTATATGAATGAAGAAGGGTCCAAACTTTTAAATGAAGAGAAGTGTGTGTTAATACATGTAACTTACGGAAAAATATAATTAATTATAAATATGTCAAATTTATCCCGAACACCCTGTATGTTAAATAGAATGGGAGATAGGACAGCTCCTTGCGGTACTCCACAGGTTACATGTACCCCTTTGCTGTATGCTGATCCTATAAGTGTGATGTGCATTCTGTTTTTCGTGTATGCTTTAAACCACTGGAGTAGACGACCTCCAATTCCGATATGGGTAAGTTTCGTTTACAAGGTTTCATGTGTTAGTGTGTCAAATGCTTTTGTTAGGTCAATGAATACCACTAATGTTATTCTGTTTTTATCCAATGCAGCGTTTATTAGATCTGTGAAATCTTCCAGGAGTGTTGCTGTTCCTTTATTTTTTTGAAAGCCATATTGTGTTTTGGGTATGATTTGAAATTTTTCAACGTATGTCAAGAGTTTCTGATGCACAATGCGCTCCATGATTTGGTTGATTACAGGCAGCGTGGCGATAGGTCTGTAATTACTTATTATGTTTCTTTTTCCCTGTTTGTGTATGGGTGTGATTAATGCAGTCTTCAGTATTTCAGGTATGTGTCCCGTTTCGAAGATTTTATTTAACAGTTTTTGTATAACTGGAAGTAGGTCGGTTGAGTGTTTCTTGATGTCTTTTGGTCTGATTCGGTCTAATCCCGGACCTTTGTTAGGATTAATTGCCAGTGATAGTTCTTCTTTTGTTACTGTGGGGAACCACATCGACTGGGTTGCTCGTGGACCTAGTGGAGAATGTTCGTTTGTGTGAGGAAAGGTTATTTCTTGCAGATTTTGAACAGAGTTCACGAAGTGCTGATTAAAGTTGTTTGCCAACTGTTTGAGAGAATTGGGATCGCAGGCAAAGCAGTGTTTTATTGTTTTTGAGGCAGTGGTTCTGTGTATATTGTCCAGCATTTCATTAATCAGGTGCCATGTTTCCTTTATGTCATTCTGAGCATTTGTTAATTTGTTGCTGTAATAGTTTCTTTTTGCCGTTCTAATCTGGGTTGTTAGGAGATTCCGTTTTCTTTTGTATTCAGCTTTTAAAGCGATATTGTTCGGCGACTTCTTAAGTTGTTTCCATAGGACATCTTTTCTTTGTATGTCTGTTAGCATGTTGTCTGTTATCCATGGATTTTGTTTCGTTTGGGAGCGTATTTTTATTTTTGTTAATGCTTTGTTATATATTTTGATAAATGCAAGTTTAAGTTTATTATATACAGCTTCAGCAGAGTCTAAAGATGCTATCTGCATCCAGTCTGTGTAATAATAATAATAATAATAATAATAATAATAATAATAATAATAATGCTAGTTTAAATGTGTACAGTAGTATACACTGTTGAATATCCCATATAATATTTCGTACAAAAATATTGACGTCATTTCCCACTCACTTCACTTTATTTTTATTTTTAATTTTATGTTACTCTAACATGAGAGTTCGGTAAGTCATCCTACTGTAAGTTGGCTTGTGATCTCCTATTTTGTTTCCAACAGCAGCGTCAGAATCGTAACTTTTATGTAAGTCATTGAGAGGAACAAAAGCATACACTGTATTGCATAACTACGCATATTGTTTGAAATGCAATATTTTTGAATGTATGGCATTTGGTGATCTCAGTTAAATTACTTATTTTCGATGTTGTTGATACTCTAAAAAAGACTCTTAAACCTGGAACTCATGATGCGAGTAAAACTTGTATTTAAAACTAGATTATTTACTTTTTAATCGGTGCATAACTGTTTTATTTCATGAATGGACATATTTTATTTTTATGTTTATTTTTCTTTAAATTTCAGCTAAATCAACAGAGTGTCACTCAACCTGAGTTTCGCGTAAGTATTTTTAATTAATTTTTAATTTAATCAAAATTTTTCTATTAACACACACACACACACACACACACACACACACACACACACACACACACACACACACACACACACACACACACACACACACACACACACACACACACACACACACACACACACACACACACTGCAGGGATTTTAAATCATATTGCTTTTGTGTGCTGATGATGGGTATACTACTAAAGTCATTAAATTAACAACCCTTTAATAAGCAAAATATTTACCAACATAGTTACTCTCAGATTTAGAAATGAAGTCTTCACCAAATATCACTGCGGGTAGTGTGCATGACAAGAATTCTTCAAAGAAAAAGTAAGAGATATTTGTAATGTGGCTTCCACCCAGATTCCATCCATATTCCATTTTACCACATTAAAATTCAAACAATGTGCGCGGAAGCACATTCCATTTTTAATGTGACTTCAACTCACATATACATTCCATTATTGTTTTAATTTATTTAAGAAAAGGTATACAGTATTAATAATCAAAGCACCTTTTGCATTTGTATTAATTCCTTAAAAATACGACTCACCTCACCTGATGCACTCATTTATTTATTTGATTTTTGTGCACAACCATTAAACTCTTGAAAGCTATGAGAATTGCACAGCTGAATCATCATCATCATCATTATAATTCAGCTATGCAATTTAGAAATGTCATAACGTAGGGAATAACTATAAATTTTGAAACAGTTATTTTTATGGAAATACTAAAAAGAATATAAACTCTTCATGGGTTATTAATATATAATTATCTGTCCTTTTTAGTTTGACTTTTATTTCATTCAATAATTAAAACTATATTTTGCTTTCATAGGAATGCATAGAAACGTTGGCTACTGAACGGAGATCCAACCAATCAGGATATACTCCTCAGTAACCACAGAATCATCGTTTGAAGATGCGACTATTTTAGAATATGACTAATATAATCCTGGATAAAGATCGCTTTGTAATGCAGTATACAAAATTTGCTTATTTTACTATATTAAACAAAACATTCAGTGTTCCAAGTGTGGAGACTCATTGTTTTTGTTATTCTTGAAAAATAAAGATTTTTGTTTAACAATTTAAAAGATTTGGTTGATTTTTTTATATGCAAAAACAAATACAAAAATTAACTAAAACTTGTAAAAATACTTTGTAAAAATACTTCTGAAATTGATCCACGCACATGTCACATATAAAAATAAAAATTAAAAATTAGATGATGTGCTCTATAAACTAACTTTCTATAATAATATCTTCTGCCAAACATTTAATCCAAAAATGTAGGATTGAATCGATTTATATAGAAATAAGGTATAATAAAGATCTAACCTTTGAAAGCCGAATATATAAAAAACTTTGAGAGTTTCGAAATTTCGATCTGAGATCATATTGTGAATTTTTCACATATATTCAGCTTTGAAATAACGTTGGATCATTAATATATCCTATTTATAAATAAACAATATTACTTTTTCAAATGTTTCAATTTTTCCAAATCGAATTTAAAAAGAACGGGAGTACAGTTTACCATATATTTATGATGAAAGTGGTTGGTATAAATACACAGGACATAATAAAGTGAAATAATTTATACACCTACAGAAAGTCTTTTATTCAATTTGGTATCATGTGCTTTGGACAATTCTGCAACATGACGAAATAGACAGCAAAAGAATAGGACTATTTGAATCACTGTATTCATCTTTATAAATTATGGTTGAAATTATAGCACTCCCTATATTTGTTCTGAAATTGCAGTGTATATAAAGTCGATATTATTTCTTTGTTCCCCAAGATCAGTGTTATCATTTTGCACTGTAACGACATTAATATATTTACGTGTAGTTTGTTGAGTGCACAGAAAGCATACGTTGTTTTAGCGCATCTTAGTATATTTCGGCATAGTGCTTTGTATATTAGTGTTTTTAGGCATGTCGAACTATATCTTTTAACCTATAGAGTTTGCCACTTATTGTTCCGAGTTTGTTGTGTAGATGGTTTATGTGGCTATTGCAGTTCATATCTGCATCGAAGTAAATTCCAAGGTATCGTATTGTTTCAACCTGAGTGATTGTAGTGGTTTTGCCGTTCTGTGTTGCATTTTTCATGTTGGAGAGTGGATATTGGATGGTTATATATTTGTTATTAACGGGTCGAGTCAGTGGATTTCTAAATATCATTAATTTTGTCTTTTCTGAGTTTAGGTGTATGGAGTTTTTCGTGAGCCAGTCTATGATCAGATTTATATCATGTTGCATATGTGTTTGGGCTATGCTTGCATTATTATGGATATTATAGCTGTATCGTCTTCGGATTGAAAGATCTTACCTTTCAGAAGAAGCTGATTAATAGCGTGCGTGTAAATGTTGAATAGGGTAGGGGAGAGTACTGCTTCATGGGGCACTCCACAGGTTACTGGTAGCTCTCTACTTCCGTTTGACCCGATACGTGCGATATGATTTCTATTTTGGAGGTAGTTTGTAAACCACTTGTGCAGAGGCCCATCTGTTCTAACACGCCTCAGCTTTCCTAATAAGGTTTAATGTGTGAGTGTATCAAATGCTTTAGTTAGATCAATAAAGACTAACCTAGCAAATTTGTTTTTGTCTAAGGCGGTATTAATTACGTCTGTAAAATCTTCAAAAGAATCATTGTTCCCTTATTTTTCTGAAAACTGTACTGTGTTTTGGGGATAATATGAAAGTTCTCTGTGTATGCTGTGAGTTTCTTTAGTACGATCCGCTCCATACTTTGATTAATAATTGATAATGTTTTTATGGGTCTGTAATTGCTGATTAAATTTCTTTTTCCATGTTCGAATATGTGTGTGATTATGGCGGTCTTAAGCATTCTTGGTATCTGTCCTGTTTTAAATATTCATTTATTAATTTTAGTAGGGTAAGGCCTAAGCTAGTTGCATTTTGCTTGATATCCTAAGGTCTTATATCTTCAAATCCTGGGAAATTTTTGGTTTGATTTGATGTATTATAGAGAACACTTCTGAGTCTTTTATCTTATATTCAGTTTTTAAAGCTGCGTTATTTGGATATCGCTTTAATTCATTCCATAGAGTTTCATTTCTGTGTATTTCTAGGATAATTTTGTGTTATCGGAGGAATTTGGGTTATTCTTGAACGAATTCTGACTTTCTTTGCAGCTTTCTTATATATTTCCTCCAGTGTGAGTTTAATGTTGTATAAGATATCTGTTGAATCTGATGCCATATGTTCCCATTCGGATTTTCTTATTTCGTGAGTGACTATTACTTCGTATTTAATACTTTATTATCTGTCAAATAAATTATATACATGTACATACAATTTATAGCAATACTCATAATACACGTATTTCTACGTACCTCACTGACTGTTTTGTTACGTTATCTGCAGTCTTTGATTAAGAGCATTACGTGTAGATGCGTTGTCAAAATCACTGCTGACAAAATTTTCCTATGTAATATTTCTAATTGTGTAATAATAATAATTGGTGCACTCTCACCAGCAAAAATATGAATGTGATTTAAGATTTCTGATAAAGAGTCAACTATGGGAAGGACATTATGGCGGCAAATCATCCCATGGCATGACAGATACTAGATGAGTTGGGCTATACCTTGTGATAAATCGTCAAACTAAGAAAGGATGTATTATGAGATGCAATATTCCAATGTTACTGTATAAATAATACTTTCAAATTCTCTGAAAATGACAAGAGTGATAAACAAGTTTCTCCAATACTGTTAATTTGCTACACGTGACGCAGAACATTCCATCCGTCGTTTTTATATAAAAATCGCATTTATAAATTTTAATCTTTACTATAAACTCAAAGAAATCAAAATTAATTATTTAATTTTTGGTGCAAGTGCTTTTCATTGCTAAATAATTTTTTTTTTAAATAATAAAACTTCAACTTCTTGTATGTAGTTCGTCATAATAAAATTTCTTGGAAGCGATATTCACGTCTTACCACATAAGAAGGTAAATTCCGTGGAAAATGACATCTGGGTAATAATAATAATAATAATAATAATAATATAATAATAATAATAATAATAATAATAATAATAATAATAATAATAATAATAATAATAATAATTTCTCTACATTTTTGTTTTCGACAGAATGCAAATGGTCATAAGAACTGTATAGCTAATATCAAACACAATTGCTTTTGTTAATTGTATAATGTTGTTTGTAAGTAAGCTGAACGGCGAAAGGTGTTGTTAATATGAGCAAGTATTAAACTTCGAAATTATCTCCTGTACAATTGCTCAAGTTATGTCGTCATTTTACGGAAGATATACTCTTCTGTAAGTCCTTCAATCTTAGTTCATCTTTCAGGATGACCTCTCTTGTAGATAAAGTGAAGCAAGTTTCTATCTTGGAATTGCTTACAAATAAGCATTTCTTATTAATTCGCTGAATTGGTTATTAGTTTATCTTTAAGTTTTCATAACCGTTCTTCTGACCATCTCAATGGTTGTCATTTCTAGGAGTTTTGTATAAAAATGATTTCCTTAACTGTTTATAACGTAAATTATTGCATTCTGCAAAATGTAAATACTTAATATTAGTAAAGAGTTCCTGATGATTGATTATAACCTCTCAATTCTGGTAATTTTATAAAAGTGACTTCTCTATTACTAAAAAATAAAGCATTTTTTCCCTATCAAATTCAATGAATTATTATTATTTCACTATTCCTATTACGTTCTGATGAAAATATATAAATAAAAATGAAATAGTACAAAAATTTTAAAATATTTGCAAACTTCACCTGTTTATTCATTCTATCAAAACAACACTTATAATAACATGAAAATGAAAACATATATATTTTTTTATTTTATCTGACATTTGTGTATGTGATTCCCTTCCATAAAAGGTTGTTGTAAACTTTTTGTACATTAGTATCAAAAGTGGAATGAGATTTTTATAACATTTTCCTGTTTTTTTTTTCATAGACAAATTATCATCCTCTAGACTCTAGAGTCTAGTGACCATAAAGATGGAAATTTTGAATCTACTTTTGCTGAAGGCAACACGTGAGGAAGGTTTTTTTCTAATTTTTTTTGCGAAGAAATTTTTCTGACTTCTAGACAATCACAAATATTCGTGCACTCGTCAGGATTCATATTCATATGATTTATACTAGTTAGAATGCACATACTAATCCTTGTCTATCTGACCACCAATCCTAACAAGCGGTAAATCATTAAGGAACATTTCATAGTCAGACAGGCTGTGAAGAACAGAGCAGCAAACATAAATCTCACTGGCGAAAACCCTAAACCTAAAGCAGATTAGTCACGTGCTTAGAATAAATCTATGATAATAATGGTACCTTTGTCTAGCGATCGCAGACAAGGGTACCATTTTCTTAAAACAATGCGCAATTTTCTTAAGTGATTTTCAGTCTCTAATAAGGAAGTGGAATGTCTTTCGTTGTGCGAACAGACACCAATATTCACAAATATCTACACTACAGTTAGACAGAAAATGGAGCCTGTAGGCTGGAAAATCTACTGACCTATCGATCTATTACACTAGTTTTTGAAACTTTCACGATGAAATAATACCAAGCTTTAAGCGAATCAACATTACTGAACCACTCTGAAAATCAGCATATTAGGAAATAGGCCGATAAACTAATAACCTTATTACTATAATGAGTAAAGACGAAAAAACAAACGTAATCTAAAATTAAAGTAATCTACATCCACAGACTAAACCCAGAAACTACAGATGCAAAATTGATCTCAGCAAAAACCACTTGTGGTCAGTCAAGTGGAATTCTCGAGTTGACTCTTCGTCATAATCATCTGTACTGTTGCTCGTGATACACCTATCATATCGGCCGATTTGGTCAGCTGATTGTGGCTTGCAGAAGTTAGCTTGTGCAAGCCACACCCCAATGATCATACATTTTTTGAGATCACTGAGGTCTCATGTTTTGGTATGCAAATCACAGTGACAACATCATCCATAAGTAGGATATATATATTATGGTGCAGTATGGTATCGACTATCAGCAACAATGCCATAGTTGATGTTGAATTACCTGTTGTGCAGATAGTGTGCAGAATGTGACACTGACCTCCAAAAATGTACGATAATTGGACTGAGGCAGAAATTGTAGCTGTATCATCTAGGTGTATCAAATGAAGATCCATCATTCAACTGAACGACCCACAACTAAAATATTCCACAATTCAAAATCCGGAATGGAACTGTATACTATATAACCCATACTAGTATAGAACCTTTCTGTATAACCCATATCCTGATATGTGCCATAGAAAGACTGCCAAATCCATACTAAGTCTGCACAATTGGTGGCACTCAGCATAAGAGTTAAGACAGTTATCTTTACTTGTACTGAAATTTACCTTTAATTTGTCCAAAGTACTCGTGCAATTCATAATAGCACAGATCTTCTACTCAAACTTTTTATGGAGAATAAAATAACACCAATAGCAATTAGTCACTAGCTTCTACGTTTGAAATGCTCATCTATTAAACTGCTAATCCCACTGCTATTTCACTCTTTCTAACTCGCTTCTCTGGAGTTTTCCATAATAAGATATATCTACCTCCTTTAAAAGTTGTTAGTAATAATAATAATATTAATAATATTTTTTTTCAATATCAAATAATACTTTATTATCTGTCAAATAAATTATATTCATATACATACAATTTAATTATACATTCAATTTATATAATACATATAATACACATATTTATATAATACATTCATATAATACACATATTTATATAATACATTCATATAATACACATATTTATATAATACATACAGTTTAATATAATTACAAAATTTAAAAGATTATACTACAATTTTTCACTTGTGGTTCAGTTCAGATTCCAATTTTTTGCAAACTTTGTACAGCGCTCAAGTCATATAGTTAAACAATTCATGTGTTACTAGTAGTAATAATAACGATCTTAGTAATAGTTTATAATCAGTTATAGTTCAGTAACAAAGTATATATTACACAATTATCTATCTATCTATATAATTTTTTTCCAGTACAAAATGCTAGGAAAATTACTTATTTAAATTGCATTAATAATGATATTAAGAATGTGTTTTATATATTTTTTCACATTCATATTTACAATGATTCATTTAAATTTACAATAATTCATTTTTTATTAAATCGATTATAATATTTACTTGTTTCTTTGGGTGGCTTCTTCCTCCAAGCTTTGCAGAGCTTATCTGAATAATGTTATCAGTATCTTCATTATTGTTATATACCTTACTGACTATTTTGTTACATAATCTGCAGTCTTTGATTAAGAGCATTCCACCTACTTGAAAGCTTGAGTTTGTTTTCATGAAGAGAGTGAGATTTGCCTTCACTATTTACGTTGCAGATACTGTTTATGGATAGGAGGTAGGCATTGGATGCTGGTGATTTCTGATGTGTGTATTAGTGTTAACGGTGTATTAACTTTGTTGGCATATTTATCAGAGTTCGTGGTTTAATATTCTGTAGTTATCTATGTGTATTAAGTTTCTTGGTAGGATGTTGAGTAGCGTGGGTATCAGATGTGATCTCACAGAAGAACTGTGTGAGTTGTTGAAGGGTGTAGGGATGTAGAGAGTTGTTGTAAGTCGTGTTATACGATATGTGTCTCCGTTGTTTCCATAGGTGATGTTGAAGTAATTCCTTATTAATGTTATGTAGTGTTTCAGATTTTTAATGCTCAGGATCCTGTGTATCGCCCTGTGTTGCTCGAATATTGCTTGTTGCATATAAGGTGTCCAAATCACTGTTGACACAGTTTTCCTATGTAATATTTCTAATTTTGTTCGGTGGCTGTTTGATGTGTTTGCATGTGTTGTACTGTATCTGAGTAGGGATTCGCAGATACCGTGATATAGGAGTTATTTTTATGTTGGATGGAATAATGTCTTTTACTTTGTTTGGTAAACCGATACTCTGTCACACACCGCTGCATTAACAACAAAAAACCCTACAATGTCCCGAATTCAAACCTGTAACACATGCAAAATGCTTTGGTCTCTACATAGATTGCCACCTTAAATGGACAAAACATATAGATTACCTATACTATACGTTACCTTCCTCACTCCCACCACCACAAATTCGACAATAAAACGAATTTGAGACAAAGCAGTGATCAGCAATTTTTACGTTAATTACTAATGATGTATATGTATGGATGGGAGCCCTTATTTTGATGTGATCAATGCGTGATTTTGTTAGGGAATTGTTGAGCATTTCTTCTCATGTTAGGGAGTTCATGGTATGGTTTAGGTAGAACTGACTTAGTATTTCAAGCTATGTGTTAGTGGATGAAGAAGCGTCGTCAAGAGTATTTATATTAACCCTCCTACCAGGAGGGTTAATATAAATATCCCTGAAATAGGCTGCATTTTTCATCGATCAAACTTCATTGACGTTCCATCTTTTATCAATTATTTACGCTCGGCCGCCGTTAATCCTTTAATGGCGATTTTAGAGGCATTAGCGGATTAACTGTGGTGGAGTGACTTTTTGTGTCACTTCACTTTGCATGTACTAAGTTACTTGGAATTTCCTTTACTGTATTAGAATATTGATCTTAATATCTATCCTAATGAAAACGAATTAAAACGAGATTCAAATCTGCCAAAATAAATATTCAGTCCTGAAATGACCACAGATCATCCTTTGCAATGAATATGTTTTATTAATAGTCAATTTCCTTCACTTTACTGACAATATAGATTTTTTTCCCGCGAAGTTTCAAAAGTTTGTTTGCACTTAACATATTTTGTTAAATATTTATATTTTTAAATGACATTTAGTGAAATAAATATGACATTTTGCTTTATTTCTTTGCAAAGTATCTTTATATGGATCACCACATTTCAATTTTAGGAACGAATGTTTTTTTCTTATTTTTTATTTTTATGAAAAACAAATGATTATAAACTGCATTACTCGGTTTCCGATTATGTCTTTTTTAGTATCGGAAATTGATATCGAATGGTATTTTGTCAGAGACTCTTCGCCTTCTTCTTTTGCTTAAAATTGCAACATATTTGTTTTTGTAGGATGCAAATTACTATAATATCCAGTGCTTAACTACTACTACTGCTACTGTAGATATATTGAAATAACAGGAAGGATATCCTGTATGGAATGATTCAAAATTTATGCTCATTTTTAAGAATTTTTACAGCAACTCCCTCCCCACCTCTCCTCTCCTGGAACTGAGTTACACAACTGAGTTCCAGTTATGTAACTGATTTGAAACTGGTTTGAAAGCTTTCAGACAGTATTCAAAACCTCTTATTTCGGTTTGCCGTTTTGACAAAAGAAATAAAGCAATAATATTGTTGTATATTCGCAGTTTCTCATTTTGTACTCTTTCTTTGCATCAAATCAGCTGTTCAGCGGGGCTGCTCAAATTATTTTAAGATTTAGAAATACTATGCTATATTTTCAATATGTAAAACTGTTTATGCATATCGCACAAAAGAAAGTTCAGTTGTGTTATTTTTGTTTGTTTCTTTTCTTTTCTTTTTTTTTTTAAAGAAATTCTAAATATTATTACTTCCACTGCTGTTGGTTGGTATTTCTGAAATACGTCTTAGAAATGTGGACAAATAATCCTCTTAGCTGAACACAAGAGAGAAAGTTTCCCAGAAGTCACACTAAATTGCCTCAAGCAAGAATATCTTGGTTCGTTTTCAGTTGTTCAGACATCCCAACAGAGAAAAACTGACATTTCCTTTATAGGCAGTATTTATGCCCAAAATGATTTCTTATTTATAGTGATCAGTTTCAATTTTATTATCGAAAAATTCTAAATTATTTGTTACAATTATCTTGAAAAAAAGGATTTGAATTTTTAATAGAAAAGGCGCATATTTGTTACATAATCATTTATGTTTTGGTTTGAGGGGAGGAGGATTTTAGACCTGTTCAATCTGCAGGCAATCGTTACAAACGCAAATCACTTCGGGAACATGCTCATGTAGTTTAGTATAAAATAGTAGCAAAAGTTTAACTACTTCAATAATGTCATATGTCAAGACTAGAATAAAATGTCGTTATATCTGATGATGATGTTAGAACTCATATATACTGTATATTTTTTGGCATGAGTTCTCTATCAGCTGTAATGTAATCAATTTAAATTTTTGCACTCTTGTATTGACAAAAGAAATATGTGCAGTAATTTCTTCTTCCTATTACAAGAAAAAACCAGATAATAGCAGAAGAAAAATATGTAGTATATTCTTTTACAGAGTGAATTTACAATCTTCTTTCTTTGTGTTTTGAAATGAAAGTGCAAATTATTATTTTCTTACCATTTTTGCCAATAGAAAATCTGCTGTAATGATACGAGTGATATTTTGCGTTTTTCTCAAACAGGAGAAACGAAATAATGCAATAATATTGTCCAATCTGTCGAACTTTTTTCTAGCACAAATATTTATTATCAAACGTTGCTGTTTTGTAATAAAAAAATATTCGTATTACTTTGAAAATTTCAAATCTGTGGCACACACTGCTATGAAAATTTAATAGACAAAGTTTCGGCAAACTATATTCTTATTTACAAAAAAAAAAAAAAAAAAAAAAAACTTATAGCAGGCATATTTGAAATCTGTGAATTATTCTTCGAAATATGATTTTCAATAAAGATATCATAATCAAGAACATCGGCAGCCAATTTTTTTTTTAAAATAATATTTCAAATAATTGTCTTGAAATATCGTGAAAACAAAGAAATGCTCTGTCGAATAAATGATTATACAAAATTAGCACAAAAAACATTAACCATTGGTTCTCCTAGGTAATGCAATATTTAAGTGAAGAAAGTATGTAATGATTTATATTTTGTCATGGAATTACAAACTGTACAATAAAAAGAGAAAAGAAAAATAATTTCTATATTTTTAGTCTCTAATATAACTAAGAGTCCTGTTTTATAGCATAAAACCAGGAAATGCATTCCTTGTTATAGAGAACTGAGACTCAGCTTCGCAAGATAATCTGTTTAAGTGTGCTCTACAGCGTAAAGGGTTATCCCATCTTCTAAACGACAGAACAGTCAAATTGCACTTCTTATCCATGTTCCTTCAACAGGTGTATTGATTCGTATCCAGATTTAGCTGGACGTATATATACGTCCTGGCCGGTTGGAGGGAAATACTCCTATTAAGATCAGCGTATGTGTTGCATGGGGATGTAATCACCCCCATGATAATTGCCACATTCTGAAATCAATAACAGAATGGAAACAAGTAACCATCCCCAAAAAAGGGCTGTCTATTATGCTCATCAACATCAGAAGCATTTAAAAATACTAGCTGACCCTGCAAGCTTATCTGAATGAAGATATAGACAACATATAGATTTTAAAACTGACTGAAGTGTCTACGACAAACGAAGAAGCAACCATCTACCAAATGCCACACTTTCAACAACACAACCACTGCAGTCAAACCAAACGAGGAGGCAGTATAATAATATTTACCAAACATTAACTAGAAATAGCAGAAATAAACTATAAATTAGAATATGCAGAAAACATATGCATCGAAATTAAAAACATCAAAAAAGAAAACTCCTTGATATTAAACGCAATATACCGACCGAACAATACCTAGACCTCTTATAAGCATGCAACATAACCCCATCCATACATTCGTATAGACGAGAAGAGATAGTAGGAAATACAACCTCATCCTGCATTGATCATATAAATATAACGGCCCCTCCAAACAGCCACACAGAAGCCGCATAACATGAAAACTGTCAGACCATTATTTCACAGCATTACAGTTACACACTTAACCAGAACCAATAAAACTGACTGAGACTACAAAACAGTATTATAGCATTCTAAACGAAACAATAGTAAACGATGAAATCAGAAAAACAGACTGGATGCAGATAGCATGTTTAGACTGCTGAAGCTGTCTAAATAATCTTAAACTTACATTTAATAAAATACATAACAAAGCATTAACTAAAATATAAATAATCTCCCAAACGAAACACAATCCATGGATAACAGACAACATATTAACAGACATACAAAGAAAAGATGCCCTATGGAAACAACTTAAGAAGTCGCCAAACAATATCGCTTTATAAGCTGAATAGAAAAGAAAACGGAATCTCCTAACAACATAGATTAGAACGGCAATAAGAAGCTACTACAGGAAGAAATTAACGACAGCTCAGAATGACATAACGGAAACCTAGCACCTGATTAATGAAATGCTGGACATTATACACAGAACCACTGACTCAGAAACAATAAAACACAGCTTTCCTTGCGATCCCAAATCCCTCAAACAATTGGCAAAAAAATTTAATCAGCATATTCTGAACTCTGTTCAAAAACTACAAGAAACAACCTTTCCTCACACAAACGAACATTCTCCACTAGGTCCACGAGCAACCCAGTCGATATGGTTCCCCACAGTAACAAAAGAAGAACTATCACTTGCAATTCAATAAACGATCTCTAAGAAAAGACCGGTATAGACGGAATCAAACCAAAAGACATCAAGAAAACCTCAACAAACTTGTCCAGTTATACAAAAATATTCGAAACAGGACACATACCTGAAACACTAAACATTGCATTAATCACACCCATACACAAACATGGAAAAAGAAATATCATAAGTAATTACAGACCCATCGCCACGTTGTCTGTAATCAACCAAATCATAGAGCGCATCGTGCACTGCAAACCCTCCACATATGTTGAAAATTTTCAAATCATACCCAAAATACAACATGACTTTGAAAAGAATAAAGGAAGAGCAATACTCCTGGAAGATTTCACAGACCTAATAAACGATGTGTTTTATAAAAACAGAATAACATTAGTCGTGTTCATTGAGTTAACAAAAGCATTTGACACACTAACACACAAAACCTTGTTAACGAAACTAACTCATATCCTAATCGGAGGTCGTCTACTCCAATGGTTTAAAGCATACATGAAAAACAGGAAGCACATCAAACGTATAGGATCAGCTTATAGCAAAGAGGCAGTGACATAGCTAGAGCTTTTGTCGCCCGGGGCAGTCCCTGAGTTTGCCCCTCCCTCTCAACACACACTAAAAAAATACTTCAAAAAGTCAAAACGACGTATAGGAAAAAAATTAAATCACTATGTTTATTTTCAACATTAGAAAATGTTATTTTTCTTGATTTTCTGTTAGCAAACTCGTCGAAGACAATGGCGAAGTCTAATTCAGAGTAACCTAAGTAATTCGTAATCTATTTTAATTATTAAAACTCCTCTCACAACTAGCAACACTTACAGCAATTTTCAAGAAAATTCACACTAGTATTACAATATTGAAATGAGTTCTCGAGACTGTATTTTAGAATTAACTGCAAAAGTTCAAAAACATTCAAAATGCTGCCTGGGGCTGGACCTCCCCCCCCAACTACGCCACTGCAGAGATGCCGGTAACCTGTCGAGTACCGCAAGGAGCTATCCTATCTCCCCTTCTATTAAACATATACACACACGATATAAGCCATCTTCCCCTAAAAAGTAAAATCTTCCAGTACGCAGACGACAGGGCCATAGTATCCATTCACAACAATGCAAATATCGCTTAGACAAATGTGCAACACATCAATTAAATCACTTGCTGGTTAACCGTAAACGGCATATATGTCATCATCATCATGCCTATCAAGGATTTAGGCCTAGCATGGCCTGTTCCGGCCTTAGAAGTCATCGTTGAATCGTTTACGAGGACGTCCTGGTTTTCTATTTCTTAATGGCTTGCAATTTAAGGCTTGTTTTGGTAATCTTTCTGTTTTCATTCTTTCAACGTGTTCCATCCATTTATGTTTATATTTTTTATTTTTTTCTATTACTGGTTCTTGGGTTAATTCTTTCATAATATCTTCGTTGCTTTTGTGATCAAATAGGGTATACACTGCAGTTTGCAGAACTATGGCATATATGTAAACCCTGGAAAAACAAAGCTAATGATATTCAAAAACTCCAAATCCTGCCCAAAGAAAACTATATATCTCACTGTTCGACATTCATCCTCCTATACACAAAGCGCTGAACCTAAAACCACAACCATTACACAGGTGAAAATCACACGTTATCTCGGACTTCACTTCGATGCTGATCAAAGACGGAATAGTCATATAAACAACCTACACACTAAACTTAGGATAATAGCAAGCAAACTATACCGATAAAAAGACATAGCCCCGACACACATAAAAATAGTAATCTATAAAGCATTATGTGAAAACATTTTAAGATACCCATCACATCATATGCATTCTGTGCAGACTACAGATTTAACCGGTCACAATGGTTGCATTATAAAATGGTAAAACTGATATTCTGGGAACAACCCACACGTATGCAAGCAGCATGGACACAATACAAAATGTTTAAGGTGAAACACTTATGCCACTACACAGTCATGTTGAAATATTATTACAGCCCAACCTACAGAGTAACCAGATCAACATATCAAATAACAAGACCACAGTCAACAAACTGCATAACATATAAGTCACCACCACCATCTATAATCTTCCTCAGATAAGATCTCAAAGCTTCGAGGAAGAAATCTGAAATGCCTCTCAAAGGAAAGAAACAAAGAAAAATTTTGTTGTTATTATTATTATTATTATTATTATTATTATTATTATTATTATGTGATAATATCATTAATATAATATCACTATGTGACTAGAAAACATAATGTAATAAAGCATTATTATCATTAAAAAACTATGTAAATAATGAGTTTTAATTATACGTTAATGAAAATTGATAATTCTCATTAACGTATTCTTCTTATTAATAATTAAAAATTAAGAAATGTGTAAATCTGTTGTATAATCACTATTTCTCAAACTTTGAAAAAAAAAAAGTAGTAAACTACAATATGTAATATTATTTAACTTGTGTAACTCTGTAACTATATAATTGTAAATCATTACTGTTATTATTTTAAAAATAGCAAAAACCATGTTATCACCAATATTATCGAAATCTCATTATATGTAGCACTTAGTGCTGAATCTTGTAAAATGATATACTGAATGTTACTCAAGATGATTATTGTATATATGTAAATATTTGAGAGATTAATATAATCTTCATCATTCTTGGTCAGATCTTCCTGAGATAAATTGAATAGACACCAATCTTTCAACAAAGTGGCTGCTTATATTAATTAAGTACGACCGTTCAAATGATCTTCTGACCTGTTGAAAAAAATAAAACATTACTTCCTTCAAAATAACGGAATGGTTTAGTATTATTATCGATAGCATACACATTCCTAAAAAACAAAATTTGCTTTATTTTTACTTGATTATTTTTTACAGGTTATATAAGAAAGCGGGGATTGTTTTAAATGAATTAATTGCTAATATAGTTTTTTGAAACTTCCGGTTTTGCGCGGCGGAAATCATTTATTAGCCTAACCATCGGCTGCAGAAAGCAGGAAACACACTTCCTATTTTTTAAACTAAAATCAGTTAAAATAAACGGAAGTAGGAATTACTAATATATTTTACTTGATCTAGGATAATATCTGATTAAATTCTTTATATAAATATACAACACACACACACACACATATATATATATATATATATATATAGGTTATATTCTAACACCTTTAATTCTAAAAAGGAAGTTTACGAATGTTTAAGAGCCATAAGAATTTTTTCGATATGAATAAGAAATCAGTTTCATGCACAGACGTCGACAAATGTTGAATTTAAGACTGCACAATTTGAAGGGTTTGGTAGACAGTGCAGCAGAGAGCTTCTACTATCTACTACACCTAAATCTAACTGGTATATTGTTAGCTGATCTAATGCAAGTTCAAGTTCTGCATCCTGTTTGCTTGTGTCAGCAGTCTACAGATTCTTAGTCTGTCTTCATAATCACTATTCCACACTCTTGATATCATTTTTAACAATATCCTTTGCATAATCTCTAATTCACTCACTCTCTCTCTCTCTCCACTGTATCAGAATCACAACGTAAACCAGGACCCCAGACCTGTGCAGAACAATCGATGTGAGGCCTTAAATCGTCCTTGTAAAGATGCAAAATGACTTGCTTATATTTAAATTTGAAAGTTCCTTTCAGTATTTCAATTATATTTTAAGTTGTAATTGCAATTTTTGCTACATGGTCCCAGAAGTTTAACTTCCTATCTGCTAATTCTCCACGATCCCTACCCTCATTTAATACGACATCGGATATCTAATCATACCAATATGAATGACTTTACATTTACTGATATTGAACTGATATTCATATTCACATGACCACAATTCCAGCCTCTTCAAATCACACTGCAATATCACATAGCAGTAGGATTCCTGATCATCCTACTTACCTTTGTATGATCGGCAAATGGCTGAATGCAGTCTGTCCTATTCTACCTAATGTTATTAACGTACAGATCGAATAACAGTGGGCGAAGGATTGATTTTTGTGGTACACACTCCTTTTTACCTAAAATCTTGCATACTACCCACATCCCCTTTATACCTTTTCTGATATTTATCAGTCAGCAGTCCTCTCATCCAAGTTAATATTTTATAATCCAAACTTATTTTATCCAATTTATGCAAGAGTCTCCAATATTGAATTCTGTCAAAAGCATTAGCGAAATCCAAAAGTATCATGGTGTATCCATTCCCCGTATAGAGTTCAATGGTAACATTATAATAGAATGTGAGCAAGTTGCTCAAACATGACCTTCACTTAATAAACCTCTGCTTTTAATTGCAAAGTAGAATCACTGTCAACCCATTACTGTATTCGAGCCTAATCAAAGTTTTCCAAAATCTTTACCACCACTACTGAGGTCAATGGTTTGATACGTCGGTCATTGTACCACACTTGTGCATGGGGATTACGAATCATTCTTTCCACTTTCCATTTCTGCGGATTCCTTCCTCTTTCGACTCTCAAATTTTATAACCTGTTAAAACGAATAGCCAGTTGAGCTGAACACTCTTTTAGTACCTGCCCTGATATCCCAGCAATCCCTATTGATGAACTGTTATTGAGTTTGTGCAACAGGTGTAATACCTCATCTTCCTACCCTCAAGTTTCTTCTTCATCCAGTGAAGAGGAAGCAGTGAAGTCAATTTTGCATTCAGTAGGTTCATAGCTTTTAGAAAAATGGGCATTTATTATTTGAACAACCTCTTCAGCATCTGTACCTCCTCACTCCATCCGCATTCAGAGGAGTTATTCTTTCATATTCATTCTTTTTTTTCTTTCAGCTTATCGGTAAAATTCTATAACATTGCCATATAGAAATGTGATAATGCTAAATTATGAAAGAAGGCGTTAGGTCGATAATTTCGTTGAAAAATAATTTGCAATTCGCATTGCACATTTTGTTCATATTTTGTTCTCATTTTTAATATGGGTTTAATAATTTTTAATTTGTATGAAAACAGCCCTTCATTAGCTCAATGCGTATAGAAGAAGCACTTCGGTTGGAAAAACCTGGCTTCGATTCCCATCCAAACGGTGAGAAACTTTTATCTGGCCTCTTTCGACTAAAGGTGAGCCAGCTGGTTTCAGTACAGGGTTAGGGTTTGTTCACCTGGAAACGGCTTTTTCTTCCTCCAGAAGATGATCATATCTCGACTATCTATATGATTTGATGATTCTCTGGTTCTCATTCTAATAACAATAAGTTCAGTAACTCAATATCAAATGAGTTTTTTTTTAAATTCAATATTTGCTATTTTAGAAGTCACTTGATTATTTGCTTTTGTATTTCTTTGTAGCGATCAAAGAAATACAATTCATCATTCTTCGAAGCAAACTGTCAAGTGATAAAATGTTTGGGGATTTCTTTTCCTTTCTGTAAATGTAAGGAGGCTTATTCCTGATTTGAGGTACCTTCGAAATTATTTTAATTTTCACTTTTGCTCAACACTTACTTTTCAAAACTGAACATAATAATAACAAGCTCTCACAAAAGGTTTTTTTGTCAATCATTTCAATTTTATTAATATTTATTATCGTGAGTGAAGATTGTTTCATTATCAATCAGGCAAATGTAAATAGCAAAACCCATAACAAAGATACAACACTTGACCACATTAAAAGATAATGAATGAAACTACCCATATTATCTTGAAAGCGGGGAGTTTGCAATCGTAAACAATCTTGTGAAGAAAGTAGATCCAAAGAATAATCAGATGGAATCAAAGGAAATTAGAGAAAAATTTTTAAAAACGTATTTTGCTGGTCAGAATACACAATTCTAACTGGCTGAACGTTTTAACGACATTATTAGGGAAAGTGAAAACATATCAGACTATATGGAAAAGATTCTGTTCATCATATTAATAAGGAGAGAAAATTATAATTAAGTTAGCTGCAGTATTTATGTCTTTAATGAACATAATTAGAAATGCATTCATCATAACTGCCACTTGTAATGTATATTTTTGTGTTTCTCTTTTCATGTTATCCAAAATGTTGATAGGGAAAAACGGCCTCGCCTACTTCCTGTGAAGGAATCAAATGCGGTAGTGTAGCGGACTGGATTACGCAATAAATCATATATACGTAGCTAATAAAAGTACTAGCCCATTCTAAACTCTTGTGTATTCACTTCTTGAAAGCAACATCTAATCTAACATGATGAAGATTGTATTTGTTGTGCTGATCTTGTCACCATTTCTGTGCTTGGTAAATGGGAGAGATGAACCGATGTTTTGGGGATTCGATTTTGTGTGCAGTAAGTTGTGAATGCTGTCTTTTACCCTTTAATTTAAGAATTCTAACTTGTTATTAAATAACCAGCTTACTCGTATTTCTGCCAGTCTGTAATGAAGTATGATCTCATATTCGATTTTATCTTCTTTCATTATTATTTTGAAGAATAAGATCAGTAGCAAACTGAAACGAGTATAAACTATTCTCATTGTAATTAGGTCACAATTAGTTTATTTTTTAAAAATACATTTCAGTGTTCATTCAAGTGGCTAAATTGACTTGAAAAAGACCATTGTTTGGTGCGTACAGTACGGTTTCCGAATTATGTAAAAATAGAACAAAATAATAATAAACGAATAAAAATATGAAAAGTCCTTAGCACAACCATGTTACTAATGTTGTATAGGTTTACAATCTTTTAGGAGTGGGAGTAAGATAACATGTGGGCACACACAAACACGTACTAAATGCGCGAACGCCTTTTATTCACATGAAATAGGCCAGGCTGTTATCGTCCTATCTAAACTTGGAAGAGTGACGGGCAATCAGTCTTAATGCTTAGCCAAAGATGATTTCCAAATGTATAAATGATATAAAATGGCAACCGCTAAAGAGTGCTTGAGACAACTGTCACCATCACGTGTTACCCTTTTATAAGTAAGAACCTTTAATTATTTTGAAAGAAATGAAAGCTCGAACTTCTTCAATCCAGCTCATTCGTTCAATAATCATGGATAAGTTGTAATGTCACCCACTGGAAGATAAAAGTATCAATTCAATCTTCTAAACAATGGCTATTGGTTGGAAGGAAGAATTGATCTTTACTTCTTCCTGACGTGCAGCTATCTGAATTGTTGAATTAAACAACATTCTGTTCTTTCTATCTTCTGTTGGTAAAGAGACAAACTTAAGACACCATCACTACATAAGCATGAACTAATAACAGTCATTTTCCAAAAATTCCATAAACGCTCCTGATTTTATCACTCCAGAGATTTTCACATTTTGCTTCTTCATCTATCGTATGCCATGAAGATTCTCGGAAGAGTAGGGAGTCCACAGAGCAATACTTTTTGAACGTCCAGAAAGTAACTTGTTCTCAGTTAAACAGTACCATTCGCTTTTACAATATGGTGTTCCGTTGCAACACAATCAAATCTAAGAATTTGATATTGATCAAAAACGGCTATTCAGCTTAATACACGACGTCACTCAGAGTTTCGATGTATTCACTCTTGCTGGGTGAATCTTACCGGGATCATATCCTCAATAATCGTTTATGATATTCAGAACAAGTTTTCTTCATGTTTCCAATTTTTCATTAGTTAGAATTGGGAAAACGTCCAGAGAGTGGTAAATAACTATACCTTCTTGCTAGAAAATTATACAACGAACTTGGTTTAGTTCTATTCCTTCTCCGTTTCTAAATTCGCAAGCATATCTCATACTAGTTTCTCAAAGAGTGCAACATCCAACTGATCATCGAAATATTACGAAATCGCTTTATTTTTCATTGGTTTGTTTCTATACGTTTTGCTACGCTGCTATTTCGGATTAATAAACAATCCATAATCAGAATCATGAATATGGATTACATTGAGATTGTTTACTAAAGAAAGTAAACTTTGGATCTGCTTCTGTATTACTATGTATCTACCATCTAAGATTTAAGCTAAAGTATGTGTCCTACCTTTCAGTATGTACGATTTATATCCTTCGAAAATATAAAAATCATTAATGTTTTAGTACAAACAATGCTTGAGAGTACATTCACTGAAGCAATATGAGCAGCTTGTTTTTCGCTGCGAGAAAAGTACAACAGCTAATAGATAAGAAAGACTTCAAAGCCTCCTTCCAAAATCACGTTTATGTTTTTACTGCAGGTTTTTAATACATAATTGCATTTATTATAATTATACTTATTGCTATACTTAAAGCAATTATTTCAGTAATTAATAGTAACTTTAACTAGTCAAGAAAACCAAAAAAGATACCAAGATAAAGAAACCAATAATAATAATCAGCTAACGTCTTTTTATTCCCATATATAGGGAACAGGCGAGGCCGTTTCCAGCCAATCTAACTTTTGGAGACTGAGTGGGTAGTTCAATCTCCACTGGTACCCAATCAGAGATAGTTGGCACAAGGCTATCACTAATTAAGCGGCATGCAGAGAATTGGGACGGCACAAAAAGTGCCGCCATCTTGTGATCCCTAACCCTAACATTAGAATTTAATGTCTGAAATAATGTGGATTCTACGGTCGATTTTCTTGAATTTACGGAACGAAAAACCCGAGTTTCTGGGAGGAAAAACCAACTTGCCCATGCCAGAGATCAACTATGTCGGGAAACGGTGGAAAAAAGGCTTAGAAAAATTTCCTCTAGTCGCCGATTAGACTCGAAATCAAATCTTTCTTCGTGCTGCCAAGCGCCGTGGTATGCAAACGCCACATCCACTGAGCTACACTATTATTATTATTATTATTATTATTATTATTATTATTATTATTATTATTATTATTATTATTATTATTATTATTATTATTATTATTATTATTATTATTATTATTGTTGTTGTTGATTGCTAAAATATTTACACATACAATAAACATCTTGAGTGACATTGCAACTTGTAATTTTACAGAATTCAGCCCTAAGTGTTGCATTTTCTAATTGATTTCAACTAAAATTTTTAATGTTTTTTTTTAAGAACACATGTTCCTATAATGTTAACAAAGTTCGTCGTTACTTTTCTTTGGTGTCTGCTCTTTGTTCTTCATTTTCTTACGGCACTGTTGATATCGCCATTCGGTACGTTTCACGGCTCCTTTTGCTTTCCACATGCTTTCTGGGAACCTTAAATAGTGGAAGTGTTGTGTTTTGCTACATCCGGAACAATGCGGCCCGTCCCCTTCATCGCTTAATGGCTTATTGCACTTATTAGACTGAAGGTCACTGAAGAAACACTGAAGGTCACCAAGACAGCGAAGACATCTTCGCTGTCTTGGTGACCTTCAGTGTTTCTTCTCGTTAGCGACTATAGTGCGACTTTTAAAATAGCGACCTCCTTTGTTCTTCGTTGGCTTGTCACTGCAATACACTCTATGAACTTCCAACATTGAAAATTTGAATATTACTTAATCACAAAATTGGTGATTGGACGTCCCAATCTTCAGCGAATCTACTCGAATTATATAGCAGCACTTTCAAATTAAAAACATGAGTTAAATAACGCTTTTAACCTATAAAACCAGGAGCAGCGATAAAGAGTACGTGCATCCGTCTGCGTACACAGCGCCCTCTGACTACTACTACTACTACTACTACTACTACTACTACTACTACTACTACTACTACTAATAATAATATTTCTTATTATTATTATTATAACGAGAATGAAAATTAGAGCAATTCCTGTTTCTCTCCCCCTCCCACACACACACCCTATGAAAACCCTCTCTCAAAAACCATCGCTACAAGAACACGAACAAACAAACACACCATGTCTTAATCCAATCCTTCTTACAAAAAAAGTTAAACTGTAATAGCAGTTGAAGTCTTCCAAGCACGTACCAACAAACAGTAAAATCAACACACTGCTTGCGATCAGTATAGAAACATAACCATGAAACCACCGCCATTTATTGTCTTCCTCAAATAAAGTCTGCTAAGCTTCGAGGAAGAAATGAGAAACGGCTTCCAAAGAAAGAATATAATACATTATACGGAAAAAGAAAAAAGAAAAAAAAAAACTAGAATGTGTGTTGTGGCTTTTCTTTTCTTTTCCTGGGTGTTGTAACTTTTCTTAGCCACAACACCCAGGAAAAGATATTATTCAGCTATTATCAATAATATTCCGCCACCCATTCTTTTCTCATGAGAATGACGGCCATCCTGGTATTCCTCCCCCACCTTTTTTTTTCATATACTCCAGGTGTAGGATTAAAACTGTCAATATTATATGCATGATATTCATATTTAGAGAAATCTTCATCAGAATCATTATGTCAGCAAGTTATTGAGTAACGATATGAAGGTGAACCATTGCAAGATGGTTAAATCGAATGGATTGAAATTACATACACTAGACTTAGATCAACTCTTTTTATAAATATCTGAGAATCTCAAGTCCACTGTATTTGTAGATTTCTTCTGTATTACTGGCTCTGAATAGTAGTGGATCCAATATTAGATTATATGTAATGTTTTCAATAAGAATCGTTATTGTTGGCTTAGGTTTTTCGTTCTGTAAAACTATGACCTGACTAGTTTTGGATTTTTACTCGTGAGATTATGTAAGCCGATAATTATTTATTAGTTTGTAATCCTCAGCTGACTGAAATGATATTTGTTCAAGTTATGGTTAAGCATGATTTTTTGCTTTCTAAAACACCTATTTCTACTAGAAGATAGGTTTAATATATTAATTGTTGAAATTCCCATAAAAGTTATATATACCCTTACTCTCTCAGTCACTTATTCATATGAAGCATTTCATTTCGCTGCATCATGTGTGTAAGATGTAATAAGATCTGCCAACCCATATCAAAATATTTTAATTATTTCTTAAAATATTAGGTTCCTTTATCAAAAATAGGTGTTTAAACATTTTTTTTCTACAGGACTTATTGACGACAAATTTTTAATAAGCATAACTGATTGTCAATAATAAAATTCCTCATTTTGCTTTAGACAGCACAGATCTGAAGGCACGATTTGCTGGATGTTTAAATTCACTGAATGGAGAGGTGAGTATCAAAATATTTTTAAATATGCAGCATTTTAATAAGACTTTCCGATTTCGTTACCATATTAAAAGCAATTATATCAGTGCTCTATTTTCTAACATATTCGATTTTCCATTTTTATTGTGTGATAATTCCTTATTTATATTTATTTATTATTTATATATTTATCTGTTATTTATATCGTTTACATATATACTTTTTTATAATAATAATAATAATTTTTTCATTAAAATTTATGATTACATATGATACATACATTGTGTACATACATTTGATTACGTATGATACATACCTTACATACATTTGATTACATATCACACATACATTACGTGTTTTTTTTTTGTTTTTTTTTTATAACAGTGAAGTGCGTACAGATATTTCTTTCTTTTCTTTTTTTCTGTATAATGTAATAATTTCTTTCTTTGGGAGGCATTTCTGATTTCTTCCTCGAAGCTTTGCAGAGCTTATCAGAGGAAGATAATAGATGGCGGTGGTTTCGTGATTATGTTTCTATACTGGTCGCAAGCAAGGTGTTGATTTTGCTGTTGTTGATACGTGCTTGGAAGACTTCAACTGCTATTACACAGTTTAGCTTTTTTTTTTGCAAGTAGGGGTGGATTTGGACATAGTGTGTTTGTTTTTGTTTTTGTCCTTGTAGTGGTCTTTTTTGAGAGTGTTTGTCATAGGTTTTGTGTGTGTGCGTATGAGAGAGAGAGAGAGGGAGAGAATAATAATAATATATTTTTTAACATTTCATTATTTCTCAGATAAATTACATACATGCACACAATAATAATATATTTTTTTAATAATAATAAATAATATTATTATTCATTGCTAGAATATTTACACATATATGTACAATATCTTGAGTATTATTTTACCAAATTTTTCTACATTGAATTTCAGTTAATAATTTTAATAACACTCTTTGCCTCTGTATTATGCATTTACGACACATGAACTAATATTAAGAGTGATGATTATACAGAATTTCTTTTTTTATGAATAACTAATTTAATAGTAATAATTTGGGATGCATTTCTGATTTCTCTCTCGAAGTTTTACAGAGCTTATCTGAGGAAGATAATAGATGGCAGTGGTTTTGTGGTTATGTTTCGATACAGGTCGGGAGACGAGTGTTGATTTTACTGTTTGTTGGTACGTGCGTGGAGGGCTTGAACTGCTACTACACAGTTTAAAATTTTTTTTTTTCAAGTTGGGTTGGATTTGTACATGTGTTTGTTTGTATCCTTGTATTGGTGTTTTTTGAGGGAGGTTTGTCATACTTTTTTCTTGTGTGTGTGTGTGTGTGTGTGTGTGTGTGTGTGTGTGTGTGTGTGTGTGTGTGTGTGTGTGTGTGTGTGTGTGTGTGTGTGTGAGGGAGAGAGGGAGAAAAACGGAAATTTTTCTAATTTTCATTCTCGGTATAATAATAATAATAATATATTTTTTATTGATCTCTCAAGTATTTCCATATACACAATGATGAATGATCATCTTGAGTAACATTCAGTATACTATTTTACAAGGTTCAGCACTAAGTGTTACATATAATGAAATTTAAATAACAATGATGATAATATAGTTTTCTCGCTGTCTTTTAAAACAGCAATCACAGTAATAATTTACTATTATTATTAATAATATCTTTATTATTATTAATAAATTAACAGAGTTACACAAGTTATATACAAGTGCGTGCCTGCGCGCGCGCGTGTGTGAGAGAGAGAAACGGAAATTTTTCTAATTTTCATTCTCGGTATAATAATAATAATAATAATAATAATAATAATATTTTTTTTAATATTTTTTCAAACTTTTCTAAGTTTGAGAAAGAGTGATTATACGACCGTATTTACTAATATGCAACTAAAATATTATATTTCTTATTTCTCACAAACATACAATGTAAACTCATTATTTACATATTTTTTTAATGAGAAGAATAATTTATTACATTATTTTTATCATCTTACATAGTAAGATGAAAAGAGTAATATTATATTAAGGTTATTATCACAAAATAATCAGTATCATCAGTATCTTCTTATTGTTATGTAATTTATTCACTGTTTTGTCACATTTCTGCATTTGATTATAAGGATTACGTGTAAATGGGTGAGGCAAGTTAAACCCACCTACTTCGAAGATTGGATTAGCTTTTATGAAGAGAGTGGGATTTGGCTTCACTATTTATGTTGTTGTTACTCTTTATGCATGGGCTGTAGCATTGGATGCTGGTGATTTGTGACGTGTATATTAGTGTTAATGGCGTATTAACATTGTTGGTATATTTTCCAGAGTTCATTTTTAATGTTCTGTAGTTATCTATGTGGTTTAAATTTCTCGGTAAATTGTTGAGTTGCGTTGGTATCTGATGTGATCTCACAAAAGAACCGTATGAGTTGTTGAAGGTTGTAGTGCTGTAAAGAGTTTTTGTGGGTCGTGTTATACGATATGTGTCTCTGTTGTTTCGATAGCTGATGTTCATGTAATTCCTTGTTAATATCATGTAGTGTTTCATGTTTTTAACGCACAGGATTTTATGGATCGCCATGTGCTGGTCAGATATTGGTTGTTGCGTGTAAGGTGTCCAAATCTTGACACAATTTTCCTGTGTAATGTTCATAATTTTGTTAGGTGGCTGTTTTATGTGTTTGCATAGACCGCTATACCGTATCTGAGTAGTGATTCGCAGATACCGTGATATAGGAGTTTTTTTTATGATTGGTGGAATAAAGTCTTTAACTTGGAAGAATTTTGCTGCGTTGATCCGGAGTTTGGTATGTAGGTATTCTATATGTTTTGTCCATTTAACGTGGGAATCTATATAGAGACCGAGGTATTTTGCATGTGTTACAGGTTTTATTTCGGAACATGGTATGTTATGATATTATGTTAGGTATTTTTGTTGTTAATGCAGCGGTATGTATGATAGTGGTGCGGGGCGCATGATTCTTTGGTTGTGTATTATCAACATCTTTGTTTTGGTGCCGTTGGTTAGAATTGCGATTTGGTGGAAGTATGTTGTGATTTCATTTAGGTCTTGTTGTGCTTTGTAGAGAGCCGTGTAGATGTCTGTGTGAATTGCTAGTAGTGCGTTGGTATCTGCAAACTGAAATATTTGAATTCCTATTGCTATGTTATGAACATCATTAATGTATATATTGAATAGTGTGGGTGATAATATGCGCCTTGAGGAACACCATCTTTTATTTGTATACCCGGCTGTGACATGTACCTATTTTGTTTTGTATAATATACATAAATTTGTATAATAATAATAAGAAGAATTTTTTGAAACACTTAGTGATGTCTTGCATACATATAACAATTACATTATAAAATTATAAAAATTACAAAATTTAAAAATTCGAAAAATTGCCTACATGTAACTTTTTTTAACATTTACATTTTAGTTATCATCTTACAGAGCATTTACATATATATATATACGTATATACATATTATATATATGTTTTTTTAGAGTGAATTTCATAAAAATTTTTCCGTTTTTTCTATTCTAAAATGCCTTAATAATAGTTAATTTGGATGGTAATTTATAGTTTGCAATTGGATAAGGTTACATTTTTAACGGAATTTATAGTATAGCAGTAAGTTATATATATTTTAAAATTTTTGCTTTATAATGTTTTCAACCGCTGTAACTACAGCACTTCAATGTAAAAAATAATTCTTTTTTTTTCCTTTCTATTGATTTCAGTTGAGATATAATGTCTCAGCTTGCATCCTCGGAGCTTTTAAATGAGCTTATCTGTATATATGCATTTTTTTATATTTTTTCTATTGATTTGATTTCTGTGTCGGAAGTTGGCTGATGCTTGGGAGATCAAATGAATGATCTCAAAGGTTGGTATGTACTGGTGTTATTGCATCTGTCTTGGTGGTTCACATTCATTTTTATTGTGGTCTTCTTTTTGAACTAATTAGAAGACTTTTTTTTTCCCTGTGACAGCCTTTCTATGTCTTCCGAGTTTTTAATTTGAATCGATTTTGAAGTTTGTGACTTACTCAAGAATATCTTGGCATCTGTGATCCACAAAAATTGGTAATTTTTTCGGTTTCTGCTTTTTTTGCTTGGTACAACAGATTCTGGTGGAATATCAACTGTTTTTTTCTGGCTGCCGGCGTTTATGAGATTGTCTCTTCAGGAACTTGCTTGTAAGATGAACTATGACTGGTGCAGGTAATGGCAAGCATTGTTTTTTGCTCTTCCTTAGAATCCGTTTTATGGTCTGAATTTCATTAAGCTGCAGGGGGGGAGTCAAATGCATGGATTAATTTTAAAACTACGTCTCTGAGGTTTTCTCTAGTTGCAGTTTCAGGAAGACCGTTTATGATAAAATCTTCTTCATGTTGATGCTAATGTAAACCTTCGTATTGTAGTTTTAGAGAATGAAGTTCTTGACGGAGTTCAGATGTTTCTTTCATCATATTGTGTTGTCTGTCATTTAGTGTGTCAATGCTGATTTTGATGTCTTCTACCAGCACTACCATCACTGCTAAATTATAATGTTTGACTAAATCTTCATATTCGCTAGATTTTTTTGTTATTCGTTCGTTCTGTTTGTCAAAGAGTTCTTGCATAAGATCTATTAAGCTGGCTTTTATGGTCTTTAGACCGTTTTCTATTAGTATATTTAAAGAGTTGAAATTATAGGACTCACCTGCATTTTTTTGTCTCTCAGTTCGTCGTTATTTTTTGTCTCCTGTATAATCTGCTGCGCAGTAGGTGCGTTTCTTTGTTCCTCCTGCAGATTACGCACTTCCATTCTTCGTGAATTGCATCGAATTTACTTTGCAAGGTTGTTTCTGAAAAGTCGGCACATTTTATGTGTAGAATCCTACTGCATTTCGTACAGGATATTTGATTTCCGGCGGATGATAAATCCTTCAGGCATTTGATACACTTCATGACTCACCTTTCTTCCCTTGAGCAATTGTGGTGTGCTTGCAAAAATGGCGAAGTACTTTGTTCTTCGCGCTGTTGACCGTGGTCCTCTCTATTCACTTTTCAGCACTTCAAAATTTGGTTTCTTCTCAGCCGATTGTGATGGTGCTTTTGTGAGGGTATATGCTTCCCCAAGGCAAGAATATTGTGTCATCCCTTTATAAATTCAAGGAAACATGTACCATTAGAAAAGGTGGTTTTACAGCTGAGTAAGTACAGGGGGATTACAGGGAGTGAATCATTTACAGTTGGTTTATTTATATCGCCAAGAGAAATTTGTTTTATTTTATAGTTTTCAAACTTGGACAGAATGGAATGGAAAATGAAAGATTAGAAGTCAAAGACGCCCTAGAACTTAAGAAAAAACAATTACTGCATAGGGAAAATGGAAAAAGAAATTCCAAAGTATGCACCCCTTTGGAAAGGATAACCGAATTATACGAGGCAAAGTGATCTACCATGTCCGAAAAGAATCATTCTGGTTGTAAATTAGACAGTTAATTGGACTATGGTTTTGTTGTTGTCATGGAAGAGATTTAGGGTCTGTAAGAAACAGAACACATGCTTTGAGTCTTTCAAATTCATAATGATCTGAATCTAGCACTCAAGCATTTTCAGTGCTACAAATGTTGGAAGTGAATATGAAAGTTTTCAAGGAAGATTTTTTATTGTTATTTAAGTTCCTTTTGAGGGCAAATAGTTGGAGATAGGTTTATTTTAAAATTATCCTCATTGATTTTTATTTTTATTTTTAGGTTTAATTCCATTCTAGATTTGTGATTCTAGATTCAGACCTATAACTACAGTCACTCTAGATTCATTCTAAATAAAAGAATGTAGCCCATCCTTATAATGTGTTTTAACTCATGTTAACTAGAGTATGCCTGTATAGTATTTGAGCAAATCTTTTTTAGGGAGATTTGAATTTTTATTAAATAAGTGCAGTTTTTTTCAGGTGAAAAACATTGTTCAAGATTGTGCTGTTCGTTTTTATCCGGATGAAGAAAATACGGCAATGGCATACGTAAATGGATTTTGCAGTTATGACTGCAATTATGTACTGGTAAGTTCTTTAATCCAAATAAGTTCATGCAGAATAGTAAAAACAACAATGCGTGTGAAAATTTTCAAAGTTATTTTCTTGTTTTTATAAGTTGACAGTCACTACGGAAATGTGGGATGAAATATTAAAAGAATTTTAATAATGATTTTTTCAGATAGTTCTGTGGAGTATTCTAAATATGCCCTTCAACCTCGTGATGGATAATTAGTTTCCTTTACAAACAACCTATTTTACTAAATGTGTTCTACAGTGATCATCCTTTTAAGTATTCTCTTTGCTATTCATATAAATTTCTATCACGTGATTATTTCACTGGTTGATTACGTCTCGTAATGCTATTTTATAAGCTATTATTATCAAATCCAGAAAGCTCGTGTACATAAAAGCTGCTTCAAACAGGTTTGAGATGACATAATCCCTTCGAAGACAAATTTTGGTTAAAATAATACCATTAGTAATAGACTATCGGTATATGAATTTGGTGATGTTGATTCGGCCAGTTATATATGTACATGATCAGCAAAATTGTGAAATTTTCTGCTTCTAAGGAAACTTTTGATATCAAACAGTTAAGCAAGTTTGAGCGCGGTTATTAGTTGGAAGGGAATCAATCGTTCCATGCTGTTGGTAGACTCTTCCTCGATGAGTCTTTGGATTCCCTGGAGGAGTCACATAATAATAATAATAAAATAATAACAATAATATCGTGCAATGAGAAACTCGACCGATATATCGCAAAGTTCCGTATGAATTGTGAGTTTTGAATTCTTTTGCAATAAAGATTAAAGATAACTATTGTGGGATTTGTACCACATATATTGCACATGGTGGATAAATGAACCCATCATTTCTCTGTGCTTGAATTTATGACGTTCTGAAGAGGCTAGTAGAAGTTAGATGATGTGCTTTCGGTTGTTATTAAACGAGTTATAGAAAGGGAAGGAGGGAATGTGAGAGAATTACTTCCCTGATTTTGACTTGCAAATCATTTGTCTGCAGCAGAAATCCTTCTGCTGCTTCATAGGGTTCCCAATCTCTGGAAGGGGTGAGTATTTTTGTCACTGTTTTTGAAACATGTAACAGCATGTTTCTAAAGAAATCAAGTTATGTTCGGAGTGTAGGGAAGTGGGAAAAAATTTCACCTTCTTTTTCTAGCATTCCATATTCTTTGGTTTTTGTATTTCTATCTAGTCGCCTTTGAACAACCAAAACCTTTCCCCCCTTTCCTATGGGAATCTATTGTGATTCATCGTGTAATCTCTAGAAAATTGATAGTACTCTTCATACACTTTTAGTCGGTAATATTGAGTGTTAGGGCTAGTTAACACTACATGGTGGCAGTTCTCTGCGTACTCTCTGTCCTGGATATCAACTGAAAATCATTCATTGTCCTCACGTAACTAGACTGTGTTTGGCTAAGGATGGAAATTAGCTACCCACTAGGGTTAAAGACCATGCATTCAGGTCTATATGGTCTCTGTTACTGATTTTGGGAATGTAGTATTATTATTATTATTGTTATTATTATTATTATTATTATTATTATTATTATTTATACTCGTAGTTTGAGTACCGACATACATGAAGTACCCATATAATTATTTATATTTTTAATTAGCAGAGTGAAAATAATCATAGCTGCAGACGACTTTATTTACTTCAGTTTATTTCATGATATATATTTCATGTAGTAATAAAGCTATTTAAAATCACATATAGGCAGTGAATTGCAGTGTTTTATAATTTTAAGTCTCTCTCTCTCTCTCTCTCTCTCTCTATGCTATGGAAATATAAATGGATAAGATTTGATCCAGTATAGAGTACTATTGAGTGTGTAAAATTACGAAATCTCCTAATGTCGATAATCGATGGACATCATTCCTTATACAAGGTACTTTTAAACTGACATCTTCTTTACCAGCCTTTATCAAAGTACATGTAATAATAGGAAATGCTAGTAGGAAAGCTACGCAACTCTGATCTGTGATGGTTATTAACAAGTGATATGGTGTTTTCCTAGGAAGGAAAATGAGACATCATTGATGTAACCCCCATGATGCAATCTGAAGGGGGTAGATTCCAGTTTTTGGATTTTGTAAGAAATCAGAGAAAACGTAAACCGTTCTTGGAATTTCAAACTAAACGAATGTCTCCAGAAGGCCTATGATTTTTTTATAAAATACATATATAAAATAAAGCATACTTGAATTTTTAGTTAAATGTCATTTTGTTCTCAGCAATATATCTGTCAACAAATATAGCTGCCTTTTTTTGCAACTGTATCATCTGTGCTGCTACACAACCTAACATTATTTTGAAGTATTTTATTAATTAAAACTGGATTTAATACAAATATGAGTAACAAGTTTATATTTTGCAACAAATACTTTTTTCTGTTATTTACAGACTGAACGTTGTTCCTATTCTGAACTGAAAGAGGTAAGTATGAATTTCTTTATTTTTAAAAAATAATTCTATAAATTATATATACTTCAAGTATAAGGATTGTGTGTCTCAATGGAAATTGCGGGAGTTTCTAAATTAAACACGGCAAGGATCAACGTGAACCACATATTACAACAATGCAATCTTTCCATATAACCATTTACGCATCCTACAAAATAGGATGAACCAGAACAAAAAACTCAGTAAATGGAATTCTGAAATTTTTGTACAAATTTTTGTAAGTCCTTACTAAACTATAAAATTTTCACAAAGACACCAACGAACTGATATCAGGACAGTAAGACAAATCAGTTTTTCCAGCATCCTTATTCAATATGATACCCATAAATGTTTTCTATTCATGTAGGGTATTTCTTCAGTTAGGAATCAAATTATACGCCCGTGTCAAGTGTCTAGTCATTTCGGCCTAACATTCGTTTAGCATATGTGCTGATATTCGTTTTGGTGATATTTCGGAATTTATCCTGGTTTGTCCATGCAATAGCTCTTAATTCACCTCCTCTTGCACCTGTAACTCTTCATAAAATGTTGGATAACACTACACACTAAAGTTATATACACTGGTCTTTGCTAAGACCAATAAAGGGTTTATTGGTCTTAGCAAAGAGGACACTCATTATTTGAAAGCTTCTTTAGGATCATACAAAAGTAGCAAACTGCGTTTATTAAGGATACCCTTCTATATTTCACTCTTTCTTTTATTATAGCTGAATGAGAAAATTATATTTTGTTGCTTCGCCGCTCCTCTCACACTTATTCCGAATATATTTCTCCAAATCTTCTTATGACTCTCTTGTTTAATAAGATCGCACATCCATTTCACACACTATTCATTTATTCTTTGAAGTCCATGAAAACATTTAAATATTTTCATGCAAGTACTATTTTAGAGCGTGACATGCGCTGCTATATCCTTTTCATTCAACAAATGATGCCGTGATAGCAAAAATAGTGTTCTCCTGAGTCTACCTGTTACTTGGATAATCCAATTTGGATTATCCAAGTAACTTTGTAGTTCACAATGTAGCATGTTCTAATTGGATAATCCAAAAAGCCGGATATTTCCCAGTTAACCATGATTATTTCCCATTTCAGTATCGCTATTTGCTAGTCCGCTATCCCTGTCGCCAACTGATGACAAAACATGAGTAATTTAGATATCTTATGACTCTATGATCAAAATTAGCAATCTTTGGCCTCTAGTTGCTTCTTTCACATTCTGACTGAGAAAGGTATGACGCAAAAGCCCAGGAAGTGGTCTTCTCATCATATTATGCTTTTCATTTCTCTGCTATCCAAACCATGTTTGAGTAACATAATTCATACATAATAATTACTTGTTTAGAAGATGATCAGAAGAAGGTAAATTAGCAATGAATTTCTTCTTCACCAACAACTGAACCACTAGGTGTGTAGTATCAATATCTCACCTTGTAGTTCATCCTGTTTACCTGGACTTCACACTAAATATCCTCACATCAAATATAGACACCACAATTAACCTCATTACTTTTCTTGATATTGCATCTGCAGTATACTTTGCTCGCTTGGTCAACTTTCTCTTTTCCTTTTCAGATGCTCAAAATGTATATAAAGGAGTATCCTTAGTTGAGTGGAATTGGATCGGTTGCTAGATAGGAAGAATATCGACAGTGCTTGTGGATCATTTAAGCAATACTTAAATGATGCGATATCAGATTGCGTCCCAAGAGTTCGAAGAATAAATAGGGTAGAAGCCAAATGAATGCGTAATCTTATTAAACCAAAGATGCGTAAGGAAATGTTAATGTGAAAGCAATACCGTGTGTATAAGAATGACATCCATTATGAAAGTTATAAGCAGCAGGCTAGAATAGTCACAACTATTGTGCGGAAAGCAAAGTGTGAGCATGAACAGAAACTGGTTCTGCGTGTTAAAAACGATTCACAAGAACTTTATCGATATGATTCAAGTAAAAAAAAAAAAGAATGCATATGAAAGAATAACTGATCTAAATACAGACAGTGTAAAGGTTACAGACAGAGAAGAGGTTGTTCACCTAATGAGTGCCATTTTGTTAAAATCTATCAACCTGGTGTACGCACTATTGAGCTCACTGCTACCTATTCACTGGATGAAGATACTCAGCTGTATGCGGAGGAGGTATTGGAGCTGTTGCAGAAACTGAATAAGAATTCAGCAGTAGGGACTGATGGAATATCATCACATGTGCCAAAAGAGTGTTCAGCTGAACTCATATAAAACCGCCTGTTCAAAGGAATAGGCTGTTTAATATGGGTCTCAGAACAGGAAAGATCCCACGGGAACGGAAAGAATTTGCGGTAATTCCGTTGCAAAAGGCTGGTGCAAAATCCGATGTATCCAACTATCGACCAATTAGTATCTCATTAGAGGTGGTGAATTCTGGGAAAATTGGTTAGGGGCTTGCATTCAGAACTTTGTTGACAGTGAATCGCTACTTTGCAATGAAAAACATGGGCTTTCTATGGGAAGGGGTCATGTTTTAACAACTTTCTCACATTCTATAATAATGTTTACATTAAACTACAAAGGCAAATGGATCCACCATGATACTCTAGGATTTTTCTAAGGCTTTTGACAGAAAGCAGCATGATAGTCTGTTTGATAAATTGCAGAATATGGGAATGGGTTAGAGAATATTAGCATAGATAAGAGGAATGGATGCCTGGCAGATATCAAAAATTTGTATATGGTGGAAGGGAGTCTACAATATTTAAGGTAACAAATGGTGTACCGCAAGGATCAGTGCTTGGGTAACTTTTATTCAATCTATACGTTAATGATAATGGGAAGGATTTGACAAGCCACATACAGCTATTTGCTGATGATACAGAGATAGGTAATTCAATCAGGAATGTTGCTGATATGCAAGACTTGCAGAATGATTTGAATAGGATGGAACCGTGGGCATGGAAAATGGATGTCAGTTCAAAATCATTAAATGTAAAGTTATTCACTTCAGCGTGATTATACATCCAATGTCGTATTTAATTGGTCGGATTATGCTAGAGATCTTGGAGCGTTAGTGGATAGGCAGTTGAAGTGCATGTGGAAAAGGTTTGCAAATACAACCAAAATATAATTGCAATTCTGAAACAAAGTTCACATGTAAATATAAGGATGCAATTTGGCTAC
This sequence comes from Typopeltis vanoorti, assembly GCF_054136105.1. Classification (NCBI taxonomy): domain Eukaryota; kingdom Metazoa; phylum Arthropoda; class Arachnida; order Uropygi; family Thelyphonidae; genus Typopeltis; species Typopeltis vanoorti. The sequence goes on along the minus strand of NC_143562.1, from coordinate 70,752,474 downwards.
TTTATGAGGCCTAGATAAGACCTCGCTTGGAATATTGTGCGCAGGTCTCGTCTCCTGGTTTCTCTTGTGATTCTGATGTTCTGGAGAGAGTGCAAAGTAGAGTGGTAAAATGATATCAGGATTGTGGAATACTGATTATGAAGACAGATTAAGAATTTTTACACTGCAGACATTAGCAAACAGGAGAAAGAACGGTGATATGATTCAGACTTACAAACTTCTGAAAGAGTCATACAGGATTTCAGTTGATGGAATTTTTCAATTTATGAAGGATGGGTAATGGACGAGAGGGCATCCTTGGAAGCTAAGAATGAATACCGCTTAGATGGGGATGAAGGCTAGATTTTTCTCTCATAGGGTGGTGCGTGATCGAAATGAATTACCATTGGATGTTGTGAATGGAAGCAATGTGAATAAATTCAAGAATAAGTATGATAGCTGGTATGTGTGGAATGTTTGAAAGGCCTCCAGGTAGTCTCTGACTACCTGGAAACCTTTCATAATAACAACAATAGCAAAAACAACAGAAACAACAACAATCATCCAGGTGATGATTTCACAGTTTCTGATGTTGTTTCTGATGTGTATGAGAATTACCATTGCCACTGACGAAGATGTTCAGGCTTGGTATCATTTCTGGCAGAATTCCATGGGAGTGGATAGAGGGTAAGATGTAACATGGTACCAATGTTAAGCAACATTCCATAAAGGTGGCTCCAAGACAGATGTAGCAATCTAGAGACAAATTATTCTATCAGGAGTGGTTGGTAAAGTATTCTTCCCCCGTTATGTTGTATGTCGTATTCTTCCCCATTTAACTCTTCCTGGCATAGCGCTTCATATTTCTGATTTTGACGAATTCTGGTGTGGGTTCTAAAATGGCGACTTCCTTTGTCTGCTCTCGCATGGTTGATCACCGTATACTTCGAAAGTTGAAAACTTTGAACTTACTTATTACTTTTATATCTCATACTAGGTGGCTCTCCCCCCCCCCGACGCTTACGGTGCCCAACCCCTGGAGTTCCGGACTGGTAGGCCGGTTCTCCTTGAATTCTGATGACTCGAATTTTGAAGACTCGACTCTCAGTGTAGCCCTGAGTTTCAAATAACTTGACAAAAAACGTGACACCTAAAACATTACAAAAAAAATGTGTTTGCGTATACCGTTATACCGTCCATGGGTAGAGATTCGAAAATACTGGGATATCGGAGATTTTAATGTCAGATGGAATCAAGGCTTTTACTTGAAAGAGTTTTGCTGCGATGATACGGAGTTTAGTATGTAGGAATTATATATGTTTTGTCCATTTAAGGTGACAATCTTTGTAAAGACCAAATTTGCATGTGTTTCGGGTTTGATTTTGAAGAAAAAAAAATAGTTTAAATGTGTACAGTAGTTAATGATTTAAATACTATTTCACTCAAAGATATTTACGTAATTCCCACCTCCTCACTTAGTTCTATTTTTATGTTGCATCCAACATGCGATGTTGCTTAGTCATCCTACAATAAATTTGCTTTTGAACTCATATTTTGTTTCCAATATTAATTTGCTTTGCGCTGTCTTTTTATTATCATTAATCCCTATAGTATTTCTTCGATTTGGCTTACTGTACTCTGATAATAGGATTGATAAATTTGAATTTATTGAAGTCAGCAAAACTCAACAGCACCACAACCACGTCAGCATCGTAATTGTTATCTGTTATATAAGTCAGTAAGAAAAACAAACGCCCACATTGTATTGTATAACTGAGCACGTTGTTTGCAAATGCAAAGGTTTTGAATATGGAGTATTTATTCATCGCAATTAAATGACATATTTTCGATATGATTGATACTCTTAAGTAAACTAGTAAACCCAGGAACTCATAAAGCTAGAAATGCCTGTATTTAAAATTTGATTATTTCATTTTTTTTATCGGTGAATAACTGTTTGATTCCATGAAATTAACTCATTCTTCATTTTTATGTTTCTTTTTGTTTAAATTTCAGCAAAATCTATGGGGAACCCCTCAACATGAATACGAGGTAAGTATTTTAACTGGTTTTTATATTCATCAAAATTGTCCTATTACACACACACACACACACACACACACACACACACACACACACACACACACACACACACACACACACACACACACACACTTGTAAGCACATTAAATTATTTTGCTTCTGTGTTCTAATAATGGCTACTGTTAAAGTCATTAAAATCAATTACCCTTTAATGAGCAAAACATTGATCAATATGGCTATGTCAACACTTAGAAATTCACTCTTCACTATATATATCACTGCTATGGTGGTACTTAACAAGAATTCTTCCAGAGAGAATGTAAGTGTCATTTTAATGTAGTTTACGACTACATTCCATTTTATCCCATTAAAATTGAAAGAATTAGGGCAGAAGCCAAATTCCCTTTTAATGCGAACTCCACACACACATATATATTCCATCATTGTTTTAATTTATTAAAAAATGTATAGAATATTAATAAACAAAGCAGATTTACATTTACATTAATTCATTAAGTAATAATCTCACCAGATCCACCCATTTATTATATTTAATTATATTATATTTTATGCACACCCATTAAACTCTCGAAAGCTATGAAAATTACACAGCTGAATCATAATCAGTATGATTGATCTGTGGACTTCAGAAGTTTTATAACGTAGCGAATAACTATAAATTGTGAAGCAGTTATCTTAGAAATATGGACAAATTTTTTTTACAAATCTTATGTTAAATAAAAAAGAATAAAACCGCTTCATGGATTATTTAATATGGAATTATCTGGCCATCTTAATTTGGATTTTTTTTAAAGTTGGCAATTAAAATTATATTACAAAAAATAATTTAAATTATGTGTTTTTTCACAGGGTTGCATGAACAAGTTGATCAATGAATATTTACTCAAAAAATCAGGAAACAGGCAGTAATATCTACAGACTCATCGTTTGAAGATGCGACTACTTTAGAATATGACTAATATTCTGGCTAAATTTGCATAGTAATACAATATCCAAATTATGCTTACTGTACTATATTAATCAAAACATTCAGTGTTCCAATTGTAGAGGCTTATGTACTTTTGCTATTCTTTAAAAAATAAACATTGTTGATTAATAACTTAAAAGGTATTATTTATTTTTTTAATAAATGAAAAATGAAAAACATAATTTTTGTGAAAATACTTCTAAGATTGTTCCATGTAATTTCCATGTAATTGTTCTATATAATTTCTGAAATAATATCTTTCGCCAAGACTGTCTTCTAAAATTGTAGATTATAATCGCATCATATGAAATATGGTAAAATAAAGATGCAACATTATTTGAAATCCGAATATATATAAAAACTGTGAATGTTTCGAAATTTTGATCACAACGCTGATTGTGAATTTTCTACTTATATTCGGTTTTGAAATAACGTTGGATCATTAATATATCCTATTTCTATATATTGTTAATGTAAAATAATAACTGACTGAGTTACTGCACCCATCTTCTAAAACTATGGTTGAAATTCACTGAAATTATAGCACTTTCTCTTCAATGGAGCTTTAAGTAAAAGAGGAGTGCAAATTATCACCAAATACTTCCTCGAATCTCTTTTAAATTAAGACTTATAGATATTTGATATTGGAGAGATGGTAGAAGGAAGAAGAAAAGAGAACCTAAGGTTTTCTGATGACATTGCTCTCCTAGCGGAAAACAAATCAGATCATCAATAAATTATCCGAGAATTAAATTATTCTCTTAAAAATATGGCTTGAACATAAGCCCCCATAAATCAAAAACAAAGACGAATATCTTTGATTCTGAGCAAGAAGAAAGTGCCGCGAGAGAAAATAAAAAAATAAAATCCTACTGAAGGTATCCCTATAGAAGTTGATGAGACTAGCCAATTTCTGTAATGAACATGGGAGATGACATGATAGATTAGAACAACAATTGCAACAGCAAAAACAGCACTCCAAATATTTAAACCACTTTGGATAGATAATTAGCTAACAATTACTAACAAATTACGCTTTATTGACACACTTTTTAATTCAGTACATGCATATCTAAACGGAAGTGAAAGTTGGAGTCTCCTAAAAGGAGATTGAAAACGCTTGCTGGCATTTGAAATGAGATGCTATTGACGACGCCTGAAGATTCCACTCACTGATCTCATCAGACATTTTGAAGTAAGAAAAAGAATCCGTTCTTTGAATAAATGTAACCTCATATCTATCATTAGAAGGAATCAACATATGTGACCAGGTTATATGAGCAATCAAATGGTCTAGCAGTTTAAGTTCTTGAAGGTCTTATTCCAGGAATTCGAAAAAGACGCACACCTGGAATACACAGAATATATTACATTAAAATTGGACAAGTACTTCATATATTCAGAGCCGAAAACAAAGTGTCAATCATGGATTGCGTGGAAGACTTCTGTGATGAATATTTCTTAACATATACTTTACTGGGCTTCTGGGAGTAAAGGATGAAAAAGAAGACCAACATCACGGAAATAAAGCCTAGGCACTATGGCCCTTTCTTTCTTCGATACAATATTTCATTATGTTGGAATTAAAACTATAGTTATAATTGCTGCATGGGGTTGGTTTCGTATGCTTATGAAGCATGCAATATATCCACAACCTAATGTCGATATAGTGAATTATAGTATTTCACTTGTGTTTCTTCTTTCTCTCTCTTACCTTATCTATGTGCATAATGATGAGGCCTAATGAACTCTATCTTCTTCTGCCTGTCCCGTCCGAAGATATTCTGAACAATTCTGTCCAGTTTGGTGTCGCTGGTTGTGATTTGATTTGGTTTTCATATCCTCTTTTATTTTGCATATCCGTCTAATTTTGGGCCGTTTTTTTGATCCTTTTTGAAATGCGATTCACTAAACAGGTTATCTAAGGCTGTCTTTTTGTTCCCAGTATTTGTTTTGAACTAATCCTTTAAAAATCTATCAGAAGATAAAAAAAATTTGGTTACATAACGTCGATGTTATTTTCTTCATTTGGCCGGAAGGGTAGATGATCTGATTACTTTCAAAGATTATCTGAATAACTCTCATCCCCCCAAAAAATTCATTCTTGATTTCGAACAACACAAAAAATTACTTTTCCTTGATATTCTTGTTAAAGTAAACCAAGGGGAAAAGGATATATCCTTCTCTATGTATAGAAAAACCTACTTTTTAATGATGGTGTGAAGCATCATTTAAAAATGGAACATTTTTAAATGATGCTTCACACCATCATTCATTTTAAAAAATAGGAATAACTAAAATTTATAAATTAAATTAAAATAATATAAATTAAAATAAATCACGTCAATCAACTAAAAGTAATGAAAGAGTGTACTACGTGAAAGAGAACCTCCTAGTTAATTGATTTGAACCCAAAACGATCAGAAAAATTCTTTATACATATTCTGCAACTCCCTTACTTAAACACGATTTCAGGAATGCAATCACGCTGCCTTACATCAAGAATATCATATACACATCAAGAATGTCCCATACAAAGTGGCTGCCTTGCTCCGCGAGTACAGCATAACAGTGGTTTTATTACCTTTACAAAAAATATCTAGATTCCTGCATTCACCAAAACGTTCACATCATCCCATGAAAAAACCAGGCGTTTATGAGATCGTTTCTCTTGTGACATTTGTTATGTAGGCCAGACAGCGAGGTCGGGGATTTGACTGAACCGTACAAGACGTGGAAAAAAAAGAATTCATCATAAATCAGGCATGGCATCCCAAACAATCACTGCTATCAACTACACTGGCAACAATTAAAAATGTCATATATAGATAACAACTGTTTCGCAAGAAAATTTAAAGAAGCTTCACAATTTATTAGGATCGCTACACAATTCAATTAAAATTGAGGCTCAATTATCCATAAAATATTATCTGCTTACGTTATGCCTGATACCAAAGAACGTGATAGCAACAACTCCCAATGTTCCAAAACACATTTAGTAATGCATTTATCAGTTGTATTCTGGTTTATCAGTTATATTTAGTAGTTGTGACGTTAACAAAAAACATCTAATATGTGGAAATAATTAATTGTTAATAGGCGGTTGTTGTTATCGTAAAATTTTATACCTTTACCCGTAATCGTGTAAGTCCTACTACGCGCGATACTTGTAGGGATTTAATTGCTTATTTTTAATATTTTTTTATTTTTAAAAATATAATTTTAATATAAATTAAAATTTTATTACAAAATTTCATATATATTAAAATATGATCTCAATACTGAAAACTCCCCATAAAGTAATGGGTTTACAGTGACACTGCTGGACGTTGCAAAAGCCTTTCGCAGGATATCAACGAAATTCTCATCAATAAACTGCAGCACATGGGAATGATATAGGGTTGATGAGGTGGAAAAGAGGTGACGATGTAGATATATCAAAGTAGTTTATTAAGGATTAGAGTCCAAATATAGCTCGGTTAGTATAGACGAAGCCCTTATACACATATCAGATGTGTTTGATAACTTCACAACTGTTATAATATATTTGATAAACCAGAATATATACCTACAGAGTCACCTAGATTCGGAAACGATTGATGGATAAACCATCATCGTCAGAGTCCAAATGAAGGCCTAGTGTCATGCCACACCGCCCTGTTCTTGGGACGCTTCTGTTTAAAGTGAAAATTATTGTTACAGGAAAGGATCTGAGCAGCTGCTTCAGTTGCTTTCCGATGATGCAAATTTGGGTAAGGCAATAGTAATACAGATGATGTTAACTTTTGCAGGGTAATTGGATTGACCGGAAGCCTGGTAAAGGAGAACGGATGTAATTTTTATATGCCAAAGTGCGAGGTTATGCATTTTGAGGTGAAAATATTACTAGCTGTATACCACACTAATGATTCTGCACTCCATGAAATTAAGAAATCCAGAGATTTTGGAGTGTTGATGGATAGGGAGTTGAAGTTTAGAGAGCACATAACAAAAGTGGCTAAAACTCATCCGAATACTCGGTTATTGAAGAATACTCTGACGAATAGAGAAAAGCAGATTATTATTATTCCTCTTTATGGAGACTTGGTAAGAACCTCTCTTGAATACTCCATACAGTTCTGGAAACCTCAGTTACTTGGCAATGAGGAAGAGGCAGAGAGGATCCAGAAGCGAGTGACCAAGGTCTATATAATGAACCTTATGAAAACATTGGCCATTCTTGGAAACTGAGGAAGAGTGTAGTTAGCAAGGGTGATAGAACTAGGTTTTTTTGTTTGGAGAGTGGTGAATGAGTGGAATAGGAGTGCAGACTTTGTTGAGGGTGAAATGGCTATGAATCAGTTCATCGCAAAGTAGGATAGATACTGCACAAATGTTGTATAGTGTTTCGCATAATTGTTTAGGGCTTTCAGAGGTGAATCTAAGGACTCCATTTAGTAGCTTGTCATAATCCTGCTGCAGAGACCGAATTTTTGAATCCACTTTTGCTGAAGAGAACGTGCAAAGAATACTTTTAGCAAGGTGGTTTCCCACCGTTCGTATATATATGTTCCTAACTTCAGTACAATCACAACTATTCGTGCACACGACATGATTCGTATCCATATGATGTATAGTAGTTAGAATGCAGACATCCTAATCTTTGATTATTTGACCACTAATCCTAACAAGAGGTAACTATGTTTATTATACAATTGAGAAAAACATCAAGCGTTTGTTATGCAGGTGAAAGTTGGATTAAATTCCGGCAGAAAATCATTAAAAGCATTTTATAGTCAGACGGGATCTCAAGGACAACAAACTTAAATCTCAATGGCAAATTAAATCATCATTGACGAAAAATGTAAAACTGCAGCAGATTAGTAACGTGTTTGGAATACATGTATGAAAACATTGGTAGACTTGTCTAGCGATCTCAGGCGAAATTTTTCGTAAGTAATTTTTAAGTCTCTAAAAAGGAATTGGGTTGTCGTTGATCATGAGAACAGACACCTACAAATATCTACATTTCAGTGAGAGGCAAATTGTAGTCTGTTGGCTGGAGAACCTACAGACCAAATCTATCTAAACTTATCAACATAAAAGTACTCTATACAGCTTCAGACTATACGTACTAGCTTCAGTTGCAAGATTATGCGAAAACCACTGGCTTGTGGTTATTCAAATGGCATTCTAGAGCTGGCTCTTCTTCATATTCTCCGAATTTGTGGCTCTTGATACAAAAGCAATTTCAGCCGTTTCAATTAACTCAGCTGCTGCAAGACGCACTTCAACTATCGCACATTTTGTTAGGTCACTGCGGTCTAACATTTCGATGCCAATCACAAGGACATCGTCATTCGAGAAGTGAGGTACATAGTACGGTGAAGTATGAATATCGGCTATCACGTAGCAGTGACATAGACCATATTAAATTATATGTTGCGCAATTAGTGTGCGGAATATCAGACCAAAGTGATCTCCAAAAAGGTACCATAATTGGAGTGCGGCTAGCAGAAGCTGCCGTAAAGGAAACGGCAGAAATCGTAGGTGTATCAAATGAAGATCCATTATTTAACTGAATGAACAGGAATTTACAAATTCCCTCATTCAAAATTTAGAGTAGAACACGTTTATTAGATCATCCATTTCCGAATATGTGCCATAGAATGATTCCCATAAACCCATACTGATGCATAGTAGTTTCAGGTAAATTTCTTAAATGTAAATTTTACCTTTATTAATTAGAAGGAGGTGTTTGATATCCTCGTTGTTTGTTCTGTTTGTATATCCGTAAGTAGGAGAGACGTGTGGTAACTTGGAATTTGGCTGATGTATGAGTTCTGAGTTTGTGCTAATACGCCCTTTCTACAGTCAGGTCGTGAATCTTAGTGGAACTTTTAATATCGATTGGTGAAAATATTTCAGCTTGCTTTGCTTTCTAGCAGATCCGTGTTAAGTGAGAATTTTTATCCGAAAAATGCGGAGCAGTTTCCAAGCTACCTCTGCACGTTCCGAGATTTTTAGAGCTTTAGAGAAATAGATAGAAGAACGTCTGGTTAAGGTTATTAAAATATACAACTATTCCATAAAGTCCAGGGTTTATATAATTTCTATTCCGCAGTCACTTCTCAGCTTCACTTCATTATGAAGTTGTTCGATTGAATGCATCTTTCTGATGGGTCGGTCAATTATTTCTGATCATTGAGCTATGGTTCTCATTTCTTCTTTCAAAAGACTATTTTGGGTAAGGGTCTGGTACGAGGGAAGTCTCGTCTGATTTTACAACGATAGTACTGTTTCTGTAAGGACACTCGGTCTTGATTCAGCACTTTACAGCGAATTCAGGCAGCTCATTTCTCGAAGACTTGGAAGAAAATTGTTTGTTTTATTTTTTTAATGATGAAATATCAATTGTTATAACACTTCTACATTTACGGTTAGACCCTCCGAATGGGAGAATAGATTTGCTTTAAAACCGAGTGTTTTTGAAGAAACTCTCTCGTTAATATCCCGGGCTTCTGCTTCATTGGCGGTCTTCTTATATTTTAATATCATCGTCAACAGGAGTCCACATTTATGTGTTATGCAAATATTTTAAAATATTTTCACTGAAATTCATGACACTCATTATAGAAAATAGTCTTTGATTATTTATTATTGTCTTATATTCATTGAAACAGCTGAAGTATAGCAAAGCTATAGTGCATCAATGCCGAGCATGAACGTATAGTATAATGAAGGAAGTAACGTAATGATATCTATTTCGGCAAGCTGCACCGTGACAGTGTGGAAGGTTATTCTACAGAATAGATATAGATAAAAATCAAAGCCAAGGGAGAGAAAATATTTTATTCATTTTTAGATTCAGGGAATGTATATTTTGCAGTACAAGTTTTATCAACTCGTGTTTCTATAGCTTTAGTAAAGCTAGAGGAACAGCGACTAATAGCGAAAGTTTGAAGAGTTAAAGAACAAGCATGAGGAACTAAATTGAGCAACTGATAGCGAAAGTTTGAAGAGTTAAAGAACAAGCATGAGGAACTAAATTGAGCAACTGAGCAGAGAGAGAGATGTCATGTATTTTTTTCCGCAGTGGTAGGGGTGTATATTAGTAGCATCAAAGGTAAAAGGAGATGAATTGCATTTTTCTGCCTAGAACAGGAAGAGTTTTTGGTAGCATTGTATTTAACAAAGTTGCATTCACTTCACTAGGAGAGAAAGAAGATCTTTTTCATCATTATATCCGTTTAATGATGACAAAGATTATCATCATTTAGGGGTTAATTAATTTCATCGCGGTTTCGAAGAAACACCCTGCTTATTGGAAGCCAGAAATAGCTTTAAAAATTTACATGTTTGGTCTCTAATCAGAATCTGTATGCAATATATCAACGCCGTTTTGAAGATGGGATTAACATAATATGATTATAGAAGATGTTCAACATTATGACTGTGAACCATTAGAGTTCAAAAATAGGAAACATGTTCCTCACGATGTTCTTCCTATATCTCGGGTATAAAAGGAGGAACGTTGAAAACAAAAGAAACTCATGCACCAGTACTTACAAGTACTTACTGGAAATTATCGAAATAATTACAAATGGCGAAAGCCAAATCATAAGAGTGTAATTTCGTTCTCATTTCTTTGAATAAAGAAAAGGAAGGAAATTATTATAACTGTGTTTTTTTAAAGCGAAACTATTTTATAACTAAGTTTTGCTCAGTATTTATTTTACGTTCAAATAATAATAAGAAATAATAACAACATAATCAATAATTAAAAAAATGAAATGAACAAACGTGATATGTTTAATCATAAACACACAGATGTACAAAATTGAATGTTTAGTTTTAAGTTCAAGTCCTTAACTAAATTAAATACTTCAAAAGGCTGTCCGACCTCACCGAATACTAATCAAACCCGGCGCAAAAGTCTCCATGTAGAGAATACAACACAATGATAAGAACAATATATAGTCTTCATCTTCTTTGGTCAGATCTTGCTGAGATGAAACGAATAGACACCAAATTGTTCCAGAAAGTGGCTGTTAATGTTAATTAAGTACGACATTTCAATTTACCTTCTACCCTATTGAAAAAATATAACACTATTTCCTAATAAATGAAATGGTTTAATTATCAATAACACACACACTTCCGTGTAAACGAAAATTAGCTTTGCTTTTACTTCTTTATTTTTTATGTAACGTTATATAAATAAGCGGTAATTGCTTTCATTATATTAGTTTGGAGATGAAACATATTCCTGAAGCTTCCGTTGTTTTGCGCACACCGGATATCATTCAGCTGCAAAATGCAGGAAACACTTTCTTGCAGAAGTACTTTTTAAAGTATTTTTCCGGTACTTAAAAAAAAAAAGAAAGAAAGAAAGAAAGAAAGAAACATATGGATTACTAATACATTTTACTTGATCTACGTTAATAACTCATTACAATTCTTCATCTAATATACAAAATAAATATATATATTATATACTTATAATCCTTCGTATATATATATATATATATATATATATACAGAAAGAGGTTATTTTCTAACGGCATTAATTGTAAAAAGAAAGCATGCGAATGATTCGTGTGCCATAAGGATATTTTCGATATCAATAAGCAGTCAGTTTCACTCATGGACGTCGCCAGCAGGTCAATTGATACCACTGGACAATATGAAGAATTACAAAATGCTGTACGACAGACAACTTCCGCTATCTCCTACACCTAAATCTAATTCGTGTAATATTAGCTGATCTAATGCAAGTTCTGCTGAGATTTTTTGAGCGTTGCGGTTAAAATACAAATTTCCAAAAATAATACATGATTATTTGTAGTATGAGTGAAAAGATGGGAATGGTACTTAAATATTATTATTATTATCTGTATTATCATTATTATTAAACGCGTCACTCTATGAGATATAAATCTAGCCCCCCCAGCCACCCCCCCTTTCTTAGCAGCACTCGATCGCAGTTTCCAAGGATGCCTTTTTGTCATTTCCCCACCCTCTATAAAATGAAAAATTCCATGAGTTGAACTGCTATATGATTCTTTCAGAAGTTTGTAAATCTCATTCATATCCGTCCCTCCCCTCTTTCTCCAGTTTGCTAGTATCAGCAATCTACGAGTTTTCAATCTGTGTTCATAATCAGTATTCCACAATCCTGATATCATTTTTACCACTCTCCTTTGCACTCTCTCCAATATATCAAAATCTCAATTGAAACGAGGAGACCAGACTTGCGTGCAATAGTCGAATTGAAATCTTATCAAAGCTACTAAAGAGGCAAAATGACATATTATCTTTACTCGTGAAAGTTCATTTTGCATTGCAATTTTTGAGATGTATTTGCAATCTTTGCAACATGGCCTCCGAACTTCAACTTCCTATCCACTAACACTTCAAAATCCCTAGCCACATCAGTTTCTTCTAGCATGATCCTACCAATATAATAAAGCGCTAGATATCTAATCACACCGAAGTGAAAGGCTTGACATTTACTGACATTAAACTAACATCTATTCTCCTCTTCCCACAATTCCAAAATTTTCAAATAAATTTACAAGTACTACATATCAGCAGCATTCTTGATTACCATACTTATCTTTCCATCATCAGCAAATAGCTGTATATTGTCTGTCAAATCCTTCTCAATGCCATTCACATACAGATTGAATAACAGTGAACCAAGGACTGATCCTTGATGTACCCCTCTGGTTATCATACCTATTGCAGAGTCATATCCCCACTATACCACTTTTTGATAACAGTTAGTCAGCCATTGTCTTATGCAGGCTAATATTTTATAATCCAAACCGCATATTCTCCAATTTATGCAAGAGTCTCGCATACTGCATTCTATCCAAATCCTTAGCAAACTCTTTCCTTAATTCTTTACCTTATTTTTCTGTGCAATTGCAATTCATCGCATCAGCTCTTCATTTATTTCAGCAATGTTTCTGTTACTCAAATTATTAGCCTCTTTTTACTGGTATTCTTTAAGATTCCTTAAATTGCTAGGTTTAGAGCTTCTGCTTAATTTTTGAAAATAACTGATTTTGCATCCTCCAGATTACATCATTTCCTGCTACACATCATCCATATAATGACATGTAAAAAATCTAAAAAAATATATTCTTTCTTTTCATTAAACGCTCATTTGTGATGATGTATATTACCGATTTTTAGCCACTATGAGAATTTTAAGCAAATATAAAAGCAGACTTTTAAGATTGATAGTCTTCGTTGATTATTGCAGAGTTAATCTGTTTCAAAATGGCAGCCTTCAATTAAATCTGCATTTCAGGTCACAGGGTCAACTGAAATGCTTTGTCAGCTTCAGAAGTAAACAGTCAAGTGATAAAATGTTTTTTTTTTCCTTCATTTATTTAAATTTATTTATTTATAATTAATTCAGTTTAATCCTTTATCTAAGTGTGAGCAAACAAAGTTAGCGCCTGAAAATATCTTCAGGACTGAATATGGTGTTGTACTACTTTACTGGGGTAAGGTACACCTACCTTACCCCAGTGAGGTAGTACAACACCATATTCAGTCCTGAAGATATTTTCAGGCGCTAACTTTGTTTGCTCACACTTGGATAAAGTCTAACCAAGTGAAAAAATAAAATAAAATAAAATAAACTTTCAACATTTATTTATTTATATTTTACATTTTAATTTATTTAAATTTTCGCTTTTGCTTGACTGTCACTTTTTAAAAAATAAAAGACCGAAAAGCTGTCAAGCAAATTTTGCTTTTTGTAAATCATCTCAATATCATCAATATTCATTATGAAAATTGCCGATATTTTTTTGAAAAGCTGGACGTGCATAAACAGTGTTATGAAGAAAGTCGATCCAAAAATAGTTAACAGAATCAAAGGGAAAGTAGAGAAAATTTTAAAGTATTTTTCTGGACAGAATACATATTTCTAAGCGGCGCCACGTTTTTATGGCCTTATATGAAGAAAGTGAAAACATGTTAGACTATAGTGAATAGATTCTACTCATCATATTAATAGGAACAGAAAATTATAATTGAGGAAACCGCATCATTTGAAGTGTATTGAACATAATTAAAAAAAAAGAAAAAAAAGGAAAAAAAACATTGATCATAGCTGCATTTTGTAATGTGTATTTTGTATTTCTCTTCGTATGTTATCAAAAATCTTAGATAGGGATAAAACGGCCCTGCCTACTTCCTGTAAGGAAATCAAAGGCGTTAGCGTTTGATTTCCGCCGAGGAGCGGGATTACGCAATAAATCATATACGTAGCTAATAAAAGTACTTGCGCATTCTAACTGCTGTGAATTCACTTCATGAGAACGACAAATTAACTTAACATGATGAAGATTATATTTGTTGTGCTGATCTTGTCACCATTTCTGTTCTATGTAAATAGTTCGGCGCACTTTTGGCGATTCGAGTTTGTGTGCAGTAAGTTGTGAATGCTGTCTTTTAGCCTTCAATTTAGCAATTAAAATAATCCTAACTTCTCATTAAATAACCAGCTTTATTCGTATTTCTTCCAGTCTGTATAGAAGTATGATCTAATATTCGAGTTTCTATTCTTTCACTATTATTTATAAGCATAAGCTAAAGATAAGTACCAAATTGATTCTAATTAGGTCAGAATTTGTTTGTTTTTTAAAATACATTACTCTGTTCATTCTGGTGGCTAAAGTGACTTGAAAAAGTCACATGTTTGGTTTGTACAGTAAGGTTTCCGAATTATGTAAAAATAAATAAAAATACAAATAATAATAATAAATTAATAAAAATAAAAGAAATCCTTAGCACATCCATTTACTAGTGTGTTTTATTTACTATCTTTTGGGAGTGGGGGTAACATAAAGCATACACAAAAAACGTACTAAATCCGTAAAGGCCTTTTATTTCAATGGAGTACAAAAGGCTGTTTTAGTTCTATGTAATCTTGGAAGACTGATGGGCAGTCAGCATCCATGTTTAGCCAATCAACAATAGCTTCCAAATGAATTAATGATTTCAAACGGCAACCGCTAAAGAGAGCACAATACAATTGTCGCCATCTCGTGATTGCTAACGCGTGCGGCTCCCTACTTTTTTTTTTCAAAGATATAATTTTATAAATGGCTCTTCACTCCAAAAAGGTGGTCGACCGCTGGCCTAGACTAATAAAAATGATCTTCTAAGAAGTCCATACCCGCTCATGTTTTTGTCCCTTTAGAGAGTTTCCGATTTTTTTTCTTGAGCTAACGTATGCCATGTAGACTCCTGACTGACTAGGGAGTCTACAGGACCAAGCTTTCTCAGCTTTCAGAAAATTACTTGTTCTCTATATAAACAGCATCATTCTATTCTCCTATATAATGTGCTGTTTCGTTGCAACACAATCAATTCTAAGATATTTGATACTGATCAGAAGCGGGTATTCGGTTTAATACGCGACGTCCCTTACAGATTCACTGTAATTCAGTATTACTGAGATGATTGTTTCTATCATATGTTCAATGATATTTTTTGATCTTCAGCACCGGTTTTCTTCATGTTTCCAATTTTTCATTAATTAGATCGGAAAACCTTCATCCTGTGGAAAATATCTGTACCGTATAACTACATAATTATACAACGAACTTGCTTGAGTTCGATTCTTTCTGAATCTCTTAGGCACATAATGTCTCACACTAGTTTCCCAAAGATTGGAAGATCGAGCCGATCAAACAAATATTAGGAAATGATTTCATTTTTCATGTGTTTCATTTCTATATGTTTTGCTACTATGATGTGTCGGATTAATGGAAAAAGTCAATGATTTGGATAAAATATGAATGTGAATATGTAATGCATATTCATATTCATGAGGATAATGAATATGAATTACATAAAGATTGTTTACAAAAGAAATTAAACTATGGACATCACTATATTTCTTCAAGCTAACAGTCAAGGGGCCTACTTTCATCATGCACGATTTATATCTCTCGAAAACATTTAAATCATTAATCATGTTGTAGGATGACGAAATAATTAAATCATAATGTAAGATGTAAACCTAACGCTTGAGAGTACACTTTCCATGAAGCAATGCGAGTAACTTGTTTTGTACTTCCAGAAAAGCACACCTTCTAAGGAAATAAACACATTAATGTCACCTGCTTTCAACAGCGTTTATATTTTTTACCGGATTCTTTATTACGCTTCGTAGTTATTATTATTGTCATTGTGATGCTTAATGCTATTAGTTCTGTAATTAGTAGTATTTGTATCTAGTCACGAAACCCAATAATGGTTAATTTTAATAATATAAATATTATTATTATTCATGAAGATGATCAGCCTGTATTTTCATCCAATTTTGGGTGAAGGCTTCTCCCATTGGGTGTTTTCTTCCATGATGACCCAGTCCATCTTGGGAGAATATATACAGATTGTATATACTCTCTCAAGCCTTATGTGGGATTCGCATCGGGGTAAAGAAATTAGAAAAATTGAAAAATGGGAAATTTATTAGGAGTGGTTACTTGTGTTTCACTTCGACTGACGGCAGGTCGACCTCCTAAATTTACTGAGGTCTGTTTTTATCCATATTCCAATTCTTTGATACTGACAGTATGTACTTATTAAATTTGCTGCTTTATTGTATCACTGTATTTATAGAGAATGTAGATCTCTTACTTGCCAGAAATTTTCATAAAGATGTGAGAAACGGCGACTCTGCTCATCAGAGGGCTGACGTGGTTTGTTAAAGTCTAATTGGTTTGTTGAGCATGATTTCTGGATTAATTGTTTTCTAAAAGACCTATATTACTACAGGGTGTAATATTACTAGCTTTACTATCTTAGTGGGTGAAATTAATATCTTTAATATCTCACCTTCTTAACTTCATTATTCCTATGAAGCTTTTCACTTGAGTGGATCGTACGTGTGAAACTTAATAAGATCTATCAACCTTTATGAAACAATTTAGTTATTTATTTAAAATATTACCTTATTTTACCAAAATGAGTGTTTAAACATTTCTACTTAAGAGATTTATTGAAGAACAAATATATAATAAGCATAAGTGGTTGTCAACAATAAAATTCCTCATTTTGCTTTAGACAATACAGATCTGACGTCTCGATTTGCTGGATGTTTCAATTCACTGACTGGAGTGGTGAGTATCAAAATACTTTAAATATGCGCACTTTAATACGATTTTTGATTTCACTTCTGTATTAAAAGCAAATATGTCACTGCTCTTCTTTCTAATGTATCCTGATTTTGAGTTTCTATTTTTGTAGTGTGATAATTTCTTTCTGCTATTTCTCTCGTTTAGATATGATAAACCTACAGGAAAGGGGATTGGGTAAACTAATTTTATTTTTTGAATGATCCGTATTAAAATAATGAAAGAAAATCCGTACTTTTTACATGAGTACAATTTTTTTTTTTACACGAAACTACAACTCTAGGCCCACGGAATGTCCACTTTCATTTAAACATGTAGTTATTAAGAGACCAAAGAATGAATGTTTGTATGAAATAGAGATTATGCAAAGAGTCCCCGTTGTCAGAGTATATCCCAATACGTCCCCAAGGCAAGCGCCGTTTATCGTCCATTTATAAATTCAAGGAAATATGTAAAATAAAAAAATAAAAAAAGGTGGTTTTTGGTTGTTATTCTTGACGATTTTTGCTACCTTCTAAACTTGCCGTTCCTAATCATTGTCTTGGTTGCTTGAAGTGGAAGTCATAAAAAATGAGTTAAATCGTGTGAAGAAGGGAAAAACTAAAAAAAGAAAAAAAACAGGATTGCTGATCTGAGACGATCTAAAAGCATGAGAAGAAGTTATGAGAATAAGAGAAGAAGAAAAAATGAGTGAAGTAGGGAAAGAGAAGTAACAGATGATTGGAATATTTTATTTTTTGGAATCTATTCTACATCGGCTTGTTTCCATGCTGTAAGATGAATACCAGTTGAATATAATATAATGAATGCATGATACAGAATAGGTTTCATTTCAGGAGAACATATCTTGAGCACAATACGTGGTATTCCTTCAGGATGCATTGCCTTTTTATAGTTCAATCTTGTAACATTTTTCGACGTTCGTGTGGATACAGTAGGCATTCGATGCAGTTCTCAGCAAAGAACGAAAACCTTGGTTAAGTCTTGTTAATTATTCAGAGACTGGAAGACAAAAATGATGTAAGAACATCACACCCTCTGCAGTTTATGATGCGGTTATACAATTTATGTGCTTGTTCCTTTAAGAAAAAAGGAACAAGCACAAAAGGAATATTTTGCATCAAGCAGCTTGCAATGATCGGAAGTTATGACTGACATTGAAATAAGCGACTGGTTTTCGACTCTTTTCCATGTTAAAAAATGAATGATATGAAGAAAGCCGGTTTTCTTACAACTTACTTACAATAGGTTGTTGTCCTTTCTTAGACCGTCCTGGCACACTTCGATGAATACAATGGCATAGATATACCTTTACCATATTGAAAAGAGTGATGAATGAAAAGAATATGCAAGAGTGGTGAATATTCATCACTCCAATATTGATTATGTCTGAAAGACACAATCAATATTGGAATACCTATAATAAGAATAACTGAATCTAAATTATGAAACCAGTTTTCTAACCATGGAATGGAGGGGTATACGTCACATAAATCCTCCGGCTAGCTTTGTCGTAGTGCCACAAAAGTATTAGAGGTGATGAACGCGAATGGCTGAGGGAGGCATCTACATTCAGATCACGGTCTCATTCAAGATTCACCTCCCATCGGAGGTAAATCTTGAATGAGACTGTGATCTGAGGTATGAAGCGAAACAATAATATTAACAGTGCATCTAGAAGAAGAGTTAATTAAGCCGGGATTCAGAGTAAAGAGGATAATCGGAAATTGTGAATGCGGATGTGAATAATCTCTTTTAGGTCACTACCTGTAGCAAAATTTACTGATTCTGTTCCAGCTTGGTTGGTGAAATAAGGGAAATAGGGATCACTTACAGGTAATATATTAATATGACCAAGAGATAGCTTCCTTTCATTTTACTGTTTCGGAATTTGGACAGAATGAAATCGAGCTTGAAAGATAGGAAGTCAAAGAGGACTGAGAACTTTAAGAATAGCAAAAACAGCAGATGGAGGTTTAAAATGAAGAAAATAAATTCCAGATTAAGCATCCTTTCGAAAGGAATACCAAATCGCATATAGGCATAGAATCTAAAATATGCGGAAGGAATTTTTTGGTTGTAATTTGGACAGTTAAATTGGGCTATGGTTGTTGTTGTTGTTAATGTAGAGATCTGTAGTCTGTAAGAAACAGAATACAGGCTTTGAGTTTGTAAAATTCATAACGCACGTCATTGAATCTAGCATTGAAATCAGGAATGTTGATAGTGTATATCGACGTTTTCACTGAAGAAATTAGTTTTTAAAGTTTTATTTTGATAGGAAGGGAGGGGTTTATGACAGATTTATTTTAAAATTATCCACAGTGAATAGATTCATTCTAAATAATACAATCTATCCCAGCCTAAAAGAGTTTAACTCACAATAAACAGTTTATGCTTATATACGATCTGAGCAAATGTTTTCCAGCAAAATAATTTTGAATTTCTATTACATAAGTGCAATTTTTTTTTTCAGGTGAATAGCACTCTTCGAGATTGTGCAGCTCGTTTTTATCCCGAAGAAGAAAATATGGCAATGGCATTCGTAAATGGATTTTGCAATAACGACTGCTATCATGTGCTGGTAAGTTCTTTAATCCAAAAAAATTAATGCAGAATAGAAAAAAAAACTGTACTTTTCAAATATATTTTCAAAGTTATTTTTGTAAGCTTACATTTACTACGTAAATTTGAAATAAAATATGAAAGGATTTCTAATAATCATTTCTTCAGACATTTCTAAGGAGTATTCGAAATATGCCTACCAACCACTTGATGGCTGATCATTTTCTTTTTAATAAAACCTATTTTACGAAGCGTATTTTACGTGACCATCCTTTAAAATATTCTCTTTTGCTATTCATCTAAATTTCTATCATTTCTTTCTCTCACTGTGGGATTACTTCTAGCAATGCTATTTTTATAATCTGTTATTGGGACACCCAGAAAGCTTGTGCACACAGGAGCACTGCATTTACTTCAAACAGGAAATGAAGATGAAATATCCCTCCATTCAAGACAAATTTTGGTCAATATAGTACCATTTTCAATAGACTAGAGGTATATGAATTTGGCGAAGTTGTTTCGGGCAACTATGCATCTACATGATCAGCCTAATTCTTAAATGTACTGCTTATAAGGAAACTCCCGACACTGATATATGTCGTAATGTTGCGTATGAATTGTGAGTTTTGAGTTTGCGTTCTTTGACAATAATGCTTAATGATAATTACTGTGGGATTGTTAGTGCATATATTGCAATTGGTCGAACATTGAAATCAATCATGAGTGCAGAGAGCTATGAACCAATTCTCGTATCAGATTTCATCGCATGAATTGTTCGCACTTCACACTATACATTTACATCAAAAAGGTGAACAAAGGAAACTAAATATTTATCCATAGTAAAGAAATATGTATGATTTTAATACTAGTCTGAATCCTGAAAAGAGTCGTAATTTGATGGTTTGGTAATTTCATTGTTCCAAACGTAACTTTTGGGATTGTAAAATTAAATTTGGTAATCATTGTGCCTGATTAAAAAATTGAATTCAGGATTAAATTTTTAAATCTGGTTCAAGCCACTGTTCAAAATGCGCAGCTGTTATTTTTCACCAACTACAACCAGAGTTAAAGTATACAGCAGTAGTTAACTGGCATTTGCTCTCATTACTAACTAAGAGCATGTGAAAATCAATAACTCAACAGGGCCATTTGCTTTTACTAACATAATTCACTGACTGTGGATGTCATCTCCTGTACTGAGATGTGACTCTATTTGTACAGTGAATGCTTCACCGAGTTTCTGAGAACTTCTCACCTGCAGGATCGAGTTTGCTATTATAAGAAAAACGATGCTGTTTTTGAATGAAATCATTCATACAACAGAATATAAATGGTTTCACTTTGCTGATCAGTCCATTTCCTTTTTATTACTAGACTCGATTATCTGTCAAAAATAGATAGTTGAGAGGGGAGCCAAACATATCTTATAATTTTTGCTGAATTTATGACCTTCTGAGGAGAGTAATAGAAGTGAGATGAAGCACTTTTGGTTATTGAAAGTGAACGAGTGAATGAGAAAGATTTCTTTACCTGAATGTGATTTTCAAATCATTTGTGGGCAGCAGGGATCGTTTTTATATCCCTTTGTTTCACAGGGATAGCGGTTTCTAGAAGGGTCTGGTAGTTTAGTTGATAACAGCATAAGTTTCTGAAGAGATCGATCTTTGTTCGAAAGGTACATAAGTGTGGAGTTAATTCCTCATTCTTTTCGAGTATTGCATCTACCTGCACATTCGGGGTGGGGATTGAAAGATGTCTCAGGTACTTCATTGTTTGTTTCATTTCTTTCGTTTTTTATTTGATGCGTTTGTATTTTGATGAAGGGTGCCTTTTCATCGCGGAATATATAATCTTTGGTTAATTTCTTTCTTGAAAGAAGTTCGAGCTGGCTCTCACTCACTCACTTACCGGTAAAACAACTTTTCCTCTTTCTACACCAGAAATTCAACAGTAGCACTCTTTCACTTTCAGTCAATAATATTGAGTGCTAGGGCTAGGTAACACAAAATGGTACCAGTTGTCGCCCATGCTGTCTGCACTTGATAACAATTGAAAATCATTGTTAGTCCTTACTTAACTAGTCTGATTGACTAAAGATTGAGATTAGCTGCCCACTAGGGTTCAAGAAGATTTAGTTAGGGATGAATGGCCTTTTCTATTGATTTTTGAAAAAAAAGACGTTACCGGATTTATTATGATTATCACTAGTAGTATTAGTAGTATTATATATATAATATATATGTATTATATTATATATATAATATAATATATATATTATATTATATATTATAGCATATATTATATATATATACGGTATATAAATATTAAAGCGAGACTGAAAATTAGAGGGAAATTAATCTCTTTCTCTCAGCGATATCAATAATCGAAACATTTCGATGTTCGCTAATTGTGATGTCAAATCAACTGTGTTTCAAATGCCGAACAGTTTGTATTCTAAAGTCCCCAAAGAATATTCGCTCTTTCGTTTTCCAATACTGTCTGTATTTTATGATGCCACCAGTTATCCTAAGTAGGAAAGCCATATCCTACTTCTGATAACTAGAATAAATAGAATATGTAGAATATCCGATCACTGCAGGCACTGATCGGGTGTTCTGCAGTCTCTAATTTCTGATCACATAATCTGCATTTTCTCTTATTACTGATGTTCGAATTTTTTGCTATGATTACGTTAATTTGTACGTCTTGTACTTCTGTGGCTAGAATACATTTGGCCAATAAAACAATTGCTGGAAGTAGTGACTGCAAAAAAAATAAAATAAAAAAGAAGCAATAAAAAATAAATCAATATGCACAAAATTGAACTTTTTACAGAATCAACGTCATTTCTTTTAGTCTCTCCAGAGAAATAGATATGTAAACAATCATTCACTAGAAAAATAAGAAACACTGAAATTTTAGAGATTAATCTGGGATAATCCAGTTGATCAAGATTTAAATGCCTCATGGGTTAAGGAAATAGAATCAGAAATGAAACAAAAACAAATTTATTATTATTATTTTAAAATTATTTAGGATGCTTAGGCATACAACATACTCACGGTGAAAGCTCTGCTCCCAATATTATAATGTTAGAGTGGCTGTTTTTAATTTGAAAATGTTCCCAAGTAAGTCTACTTGTCATGCCAAAGACATTGATAAAAAAACATTCACCAAAATCGGCTAAGAAGAAACCGAATCTTGATTGCTGAAAAATGAACAGAGAGGACCGGTCAATAACTAGTGAAGAACAAAGGATGTCGCCATCTTTACAATCACACTGCAGTTGCTCAAGGGAAGAAAGTTGAGTCATGAAGTGCATCAAATGCCTGAAGGATTTATCGTCTGATGGAAATCATATAACTTGTAGGAAATGCCATAGGAATCTACACTTTACATGTGCCAGCCTTTCAGAAACAACCTGGCAATGTAATTCCAATGCAACACGCGAGGAATGGAAGTGCCTACTCTGCAGGAAGAACAAATAAATGCTCCTAAGGCAGCCATCTACCACACAGCTGATTATACCAGAGCCAAAATTACAAGACGAAATGAACGGACAAAAAAATACAGGTGAGCCCTATAATTTGAACTCCTTAAATATACTAATAGAAAACGGTCTAGAGAATTATAAAAGCCAGTTTAGTAGATCTTCTGCAAGAACTCTCTGACAAACAGAATGAACAAATAACAAAAAAATCTAGCGAATATTAAGAAATGGTCAAACATCATAATTCAGCAGTGAAAGAAGTCTTACAAAGGATGAAAGACATTAAAATTAACGCACTAACTGATACTCAACACAATTTGATGGAAGAGACATCCAAACACAGTTAAGAACTTAATTCCCTAAAAGTACAATAAGAACGATTAAATCAACAACAATATAAAGAACTTGTTATAAACGGCCTTCCCAGAACTGCACCTACAGAAAACATCAGAGACATAGTTTTAATATTAGGAAATGCAGCCAACATCCCTCTACAGCATAACGACATTCAGACTGTAAATCGGATTCCCAGGAAGAGCAAAAAACAAGGTTTGCCACGCCCTGCACTAGTCATTGTTCGTCTTACAAGCAAGTCCACAAGACACAATCTCATAAAAGCTATCAGACAGAAAAAACTAGTTTCGAAGAACTTGAACGCATTGCAAGACAACACACCAATCTTCCTATCTGAATATTTAACACCATTCAACCAGAATCTGTTGTACCAAGCAAGAAATGCAAAAACAGAAACAAATTACCAATTTTTCTTGATAACAGATGCCAAGGTAATCTTGAGAAAGTCATAAACTTCAAAGCCGATACAAATCAAAAACTCAGAAGACATAGAATGGCTGCCAGAGTGAAAAACAGTCTCCTAATTAGTTCTACCAAAATAAAAGAATGAATATGAACCTCCAGATAGATGTAATATCACCAGAATAGATCAACAATTTCATTTTGATCCGACCTTTCAAATCATTCATTTAATCTCCCAAACATCAGCCTACCTCCAACACAGCAATCAAATTAATGAGCAATCAAATTAATCAGATTAATCAAATTAATCAAATTAATGATTGAAATCATTCATTTGATCTCCCAAACATCAGCCTACTTTCAACACAGCAATCAAATTAATGAAAGGATATCTAACTGGTGTCAGCTCAGATAAGCTTACTAAAAAGCTCCGAGGATGCAAGCTGAGATATTATCGCAACCAAGACAACAGAAAGAAAAAAAATCCATTTATTTCATTGAAGTGTTGTAGTTACAGCACTTTTAAAAACATACTTAAAAATGTAATCTTATTCAACTGCAACTATAAATTACCGTCGAGAGTAACTATTATTAATATGTTATACAAAAAAAGGAAAATTTGTTCGAAATTCATTGTTAAAAAAAAACCTTGAACCACATGTTTTCAAAATGCATAGTACATATTCATAACTTTAATAATAAAAATCATTCAATTTTTAAAGAAAATACTTTATTATTATTATATGTATGTCAGTTTTATATTTTTTTTGAAATTTTGTAATTTCTATAATTTTATAATGTAGTTATTATATTTATGCAAGACAATAAAGCGTTTAAAAACAAAAAAATTCACCATTTTAATTTATTTTTATTATTATTATTATTATTTGGCATACCCATATTCATGTAGTTCCCATATAATAATTTATATGAGTACTCCGTGGAGTGAAAAGACTCATAGCAGGAGCTCACTTGATTTATTTCGAGTTATTCTATCATATACATTTAGTGTAACCATAACGGAATTTAAAATCATAGACATGCTGTGAATTGCAGTGTTTTCTCATTTTCAGTAGTACTGTCCCTGATATGTAAATATAAATGAGATTTAATCCAGTGTAGAATACTCCTGAGGTCGTAGAATTTACAATTCTCATAATGTAGATAATTGATGGCCAGTATTTCTTATCCATGCTTCTTCAAAACTGCCATCTGCTTTACATCCACCAGCCATTACGTGCTTATTAGTATTAGAAGTAAGGCCGTTAGGAAAATTAGTCAACTCTGGTGTGCTTGAAGTTTATTAGTCGGTGATGTGGCCTTTTCCTAGGAAGTAAAATCAGACACAATTGGTGTACCTGCAAAATACAATTTGAAGATTGTGGATGCCAGTTAATGGATTTTGTAAGAAAGCAGTCAAAAACTAAATTTTTCTATGAATTTCAGATTACATGATTTCTCCAGAAGATGTACGTTATTTATTTTGGTATTGTGACAAATAAATAAATAAATACAATAATTTTGAACTTTTCATTTAAATGTCGTATTTTTCTGAACTGCATTTTCTGAACCATATCATCTGTGCTGCTACACAATCGAACATTTATTTTTAAGTGTTTTTTTAATTAAAAACTGTTACTAATACAAATATCAGTAACAATTTTAATTTTCCAACAAATAAATTTTTTCTGTTATTTACAGGTTGAACGTTGCGTCGATTCTGCCGTGCAAAAAGTAAGCATGCATTTTTCTATAAATTAAATATACGTTAAACAATAAGGCTAAATTTATCTCAGTGGAAATGGCGGATGATGCTAAACTCAGTTCAGCAAGGAATAAACTGAACCACACTTTACAACAGTGAAATCTTCCCATATACACATTTACGTTCCCCAGAGAATAGGATAAAACAGAAGAAAAACTCAGTAAAATAGCATTGTAAACGTTTTCTACAAATCTCTGCAAGTCCTTACAAGTGATCTAAAATCTTCACAATGACTCCGGAGGTACTGATTTTGGGACAGTAAGACAAATCAGTCTTTCCTCCATTCTTGTTCAATGTGATAATCATAAATTATTGCTATTCCTACGGGATTTTTCCTGGACTCAGAATCAAATGATATACACATGTCAAGAGTCTAGTCATTTCGGCGTTCATTTTGTTTATCATATGTTCTGATATTCATTTTGGTGATATTGCAATAGCTCTATTCGATTTATTCAGATTATATTAGTGTATATATAACTATATATATTAGTGTATAATGATAGCACATCGGACGATGTGCTATCATTATACACTAATGTTATATAGACCTGCTTGAAAAGTCTTAGCGAAGAGAACATTCATTATTTTCGACAGTCGCTTTAGCTTCTGGGACAAAGGAATCATCTGCGTTCAATAACGATATTCTTCTATATTTACTATTTCTTGTAATTGCAGCATATTAGTAAAATTCTTTTTCTTCGTTTTATATATTTGTCCACTCCTCTCTCTTATTCTGAAGATATCCATGCACTTCGTCTTCTTATGTATCTCTTGCTTAATAAGACTAAACATTCAATTCACACCCACTTTATTTATTATTTGAATTCCAAGGTCACATTCGAACAGCCTCGTGTAAGTACTATTTCAAAGCTTACCATGCACTGCAATATCATTTCTGTTCAACGATTAATGCCCTGATAGCATAGACAATATTCTCCTGAGTTTGTAGTAAGGTCTAACTTTCTAGTTCATCATATTCCCATTGGATTATCAATAAAGCGGGAAATATTCACCATGAATAATTCCCATTTCAGTATCACTGTTTCCTAGTCCACTCTTATTCTTGCCAAGTGATGGCGAAACAGTTATAATCTTAAGTGGGATACCTGTGACTTTATGATTATATTAAGTACTCTTTGGCGAGTTGCTTCTTTCACATGCTGCATTAGAAAGTTATATCGCAACAGCTCAGTAAATTCTTTTGACTTCTTATCATGCTTTTCATTTCTCTGCCATCCAAACAATGTTTGGATAATATCAGTCACCCATACTAATTACTTGTTTAGAAGACCATCAGGGTTATTTAGCGATGAACTCCGTCTTCCTCAATAACTGAACCAGCAGTGTGTGTAATAAAATCGCTCCATATATTTCATTCTCTTCGCCTGGAATTCACACTAAATAGCCTCACATCAAATATAGACATAACAATACGCCTTATCACGTTTTTCGATCTTACATCTGCTATCTGCTTTGCTCGGTTGGTCAACTTTCTCTTTTCCTTTCCAGACACTCAAAATGCCTGAACCAAACCATAGTCTTTCCCTTCACCAGATTTATAACCATGCACACAGAAATAGAATTATTATCACTATTTTTATCTGCACATCATACATACCTAAACTCTCTCTCTCTCTCTCTCTCTCTCTCTCTCTCTTTGAGCCTTTATCCAATGATCTATTTTCCTTACATGGCATGTAATTTCTAACTAAGCAGTTAATCAAACTAATCAGTATGAAAGATTTAAGTAAAGATATAGTTAATTAATCTTACGTATATTGTACTTTATTTCTTTCGATGAAGGAACAGAAAAGGTGTATGTTTAGTTAATCTAATTAATTCAATAGAATTAATTATTTCTAAATTATTCATTATACTATCTCAGGTAATTTATTTTAGAAATGAATTAACAACTAATAGTATATCATGGGAAATATATATTCAACTTATAAACCCATTTCCAATAACGCGTCGTGTTTTCAAGTTGGGATTTGCTTGTAGGAAAGTACAGGTAGGTCTCCACTTAGTTAATGCATCCCTAAATTAAAAACTGGTAAAGCGGGAATATTTAATTCCCATAGATATGATGTTTTTAGGGTTTGCGTATTTAACAATGAAATTTATCTACAGTGATGTTAAATAAAAGCTCTCCCGAGAATAATTTAATAGTTTACTGTTTAATTATTCTTAATAGTTCATATAAACAAATACCATTTAAATAATCAATACTATTTTTATTTTGAACTATTAAGAATGATTAAACAGCAAACTGTGAAAGAAATTCGTGTTATATTAACAATGTCAATATAACGAAATAGGATTATGATTATGATAATATAACAATATTACAATTATAGTTAATATAATCAAGTTAATATAACATAGGTGATATAACAATATAAAGTGTCTTGTTATAGGAATTTTCCAAACGCGGAGGTCTCTGTGAAGAAAATATTTATGTTTATCTATAAGACTGGTGATTATGAGAAACTCAGGATTGTTTTTGGAACAATAGCATGGCTTGAGAAGCTACAAGGAATGATTGTCAGTAGTGCATGGCATGTGATTAAAGATTGCTTGAGAGTAGTACTATCAGACTCATGACTTTCTCATGACTTTGGGTTGCATACCCAAAGTCATGAGAATAAACCAAGTTTGAAATACGTGGATGATTGGAGATAAAAAAAGCAAGAGAGTTGCAAACAACAACAAAAAAAGAAAACATTGTAGAGGAAATATAAAGAAAAAGTGATCAGCATAATCATGAGCTGTACAAATTGCCAGCAAGAATGGTGACAAGTATTGTAACGAAGGCCAAATCAGACTATGAGAGAGAATCAGCCAAACAGGCCAAAGTATACCCAAATGAATCTTTTCGTTATGTAGCAAGTAAGAGGGGAAATGACTATGGTAGAATCGTTAAACATGATGGGAAGGTGACTGGACCAAAACAAATGATTGTGCTGCTGATTGGCATTTTGTAAAGGTGGATCTTCCAGGTGGTAATTTTACAGTCGCTATTACAGAGAGGCATATAAACATCAAAGAAGATCAAAAGGTAGTGTTGATCATATTAAAAATTATGAATCTAAACACAGCAGTGTGAGAGCGGATGGAATATCAGCCAGTGTATTAAGTGAACATGCATGAGTATTGGCATTGCCTCTGACGAAGTTGATTCATCTAAGTCTCAGTTCTGGCAGAGTTCCAAGAGAGCAGAAAGAGGATAACATAGTAATATTGCATAAAACGTGTTCAAAGACAGAGGTATAACAAACTACTGACCAATTAATATATCAGGAGTGGTTGTTAAAATATTTGAATATTTGGTGAAAGGTAACATACTACAGTGGATGAATACGGATGCGATACTCTGTACTGCTGGATCTTGCCAAGGAATTTGAGAGAACACCAGATGGATAACTATCGTTGTTTACAAAGACTGGGGCAAATGGGAATGATTATGAAATAAGTATCATGACTCAGAGAGGCTGGCGGTTAGACACCAGAGAAGACTATATTTTGAAGTGGAATCTAGGAGAATAATGGCGACTAGTGGAGTATCTCACGGTTTAGTACTAGTGCACTACGGTTTAATTTGTATATTAATGACAGGGAAAGATTTGAGGGGATATTCAGTTGTTTGCTGATGATGCAAAACTGGGGATAGTAATAGTTGATAAAGGTGGTGTAGATATCCTACAGGCTGATTTTAATAATCATCCTGTAGGATATCTACATCATGATTTTAATAAATTGGCATTGTGAGCAAATGAAAATGATTATCAATTCTGTGTTCAATTCAATTCAGTGCACAGCCTTAAAAATGGAAGGTGATGCACTTGTTGAAAAGGTTGCGTACAGTGTATCATGTAGCTCATATTGGAGTGCAGGAAATTGATGAGGCTAAGGATTTGGGATTACAAAGTGTTGAAGTTGAAAGGGAATATTGCAAAAGTTGGAAAAGAGTTCAAAGAATTACATTTTTAGTGAAAAACATGCAAACAAGTAAAAACATTAAAGTTCTTATCCCTCTTTATAAGGCTATGTATGGGTCACATCTGGACTACTGTGAACAGATTAGATGACCTGTGTTCCATGATGGTGAGAGATCTCTGGAACATTGCCTATGAGGATAGGTTGAATATTTGTGAGTTACAAATTTCAGTTAATAGGTGGAAAAGAGGGGACGTGACAGAAACTTTTATGATATTAATAGGGTTTTATAATATTGATGGAAGTGAAATTTTTCAATATACAAAAAAGAGTCAGAAAATTAGCAACCATCCGTGGTAGCTGTGTAAATGTGTTGTTATTAGGGATGTACGGAACCCATTTCTTGCCTTGAAAGTGGTGACTGATTCACTGGAACGGATTGCCAGAATTGATTGTGAATTTCGTAACATTTGAAGGTTTCAAGAAAAGGTAAGACAGGATTTGTGTGTATAATGCTTAACTCTGATCTCCCACGATGAATATCCGGTCTCATTGCAAAAGCCACAACATAATATATATTTTTTTAAATATTTTAATAATTTTTTTTATTGTTCTTTCAAATATTTACATATATACAAAGATCTATTCAGTATATTATTTTACAAGATTCAGCTCTTTGTGCTACATATAATGAGATTTAAATAGTAATGATGATAAGAGTTTTTTTTATATATATATAACAATCATAATAATAATTTACAATTTTATTGTTACATAAGTTGTATAATATTACATGTTGTAGTTTACTATTTTTTTTTTTAAGTTTGAAAAGGTGTGATTATACAACAGTATTTACACATATGCAATCTAAATATTATATCCTTATTCTCACAAACATACAGTGTGAACTCAGGATTTACATTTAAAAGAATTTTTTTACATTGCATACATTTGTTACAGTTATTATATACATTACATACATTTGATTACATATGATACATTACTTACATTTGTTTACATCTGATATTTACATTAAGTACATTGGTTTACATATAGTACATACATTACATTGGTTTTCATGTGATACGTACATTACATGCATTTGGTTACATATGATACATCTTGGATGAGGACTAATTTCTTTGCTTTCATCCTCGAAGCTTATATGTAAGCTTATCTGAGGATGACAAAGCTTATCAATAATAATAATAATAATTAATATTATTAATTATTAAGATTAATAATAATAATAATAATAATAATAATAATAATAATAATAATAATAATAATAATAATAATAATAATAATAATAATAATAGTTTAAATGTGTACAGTACTATACAATGTTGATTATTCTATATAATATTTCTTACAAAAATATTTACGTCAATTTCCCCCTCACTTTATTTTTATTTTTATGTTACTCAGACATGA
Organism: Typopeltis vanoorti; assembly: GCF_054136105.1. Classification (NCBI taxonomy): domain Eukaryota; kingdom Metazoa; phylum Arthropoda; class Arachnida; order Uropygi; family Thelyphonidae; genus Typopeltis; species Typopeltis vanoorti. The sequence goes on along the minus strand of NC_143562.1, from coordinate 70,721,365 downwards.
GAATTCGGTAAGTCATCTACAGTAAATTTGTTTGTGATGTCATATTTTGTTTCCAACCCACGTCAGCATCGTAAATGTTATCTGTTATGTAATTCAGTGAGAGAAACAAATGAACGAAGTGTACTGCACAACTACGCATATTGTTTGAAATGCATATTTTTGAATGTATAGCATTTTGCGTCGCAATTGAATTACTTATTTTCGATGCTGTTGATACTCTAAAAAAGACCCGTAAACCCTGAACGAGTAATGCTTGTATTTAAAACTCGATTATTTACTTTTTAATCGGTGTAAACCTGTTTGATTTCATGAATGGACATATACTTTATTTTTATGTTTATATTTCTTTAAATTTCAGCAACCTCAACTGCATGTCCGTCAACCTCGGTTTCTGGTAAGTATTTGAATTAATTTTTAATTTAATCAAAAGTGTCCTACACACACACACACACACACACACACACACACACACACACACACACACACACACACACACACACACACACACACACACACACACACACACACACACACACACACACACACACACACACACACACACACACACACACACACACACACAGCAGGGACATTAAATCACGTTGCTTCTGTGTGCTGATGCTGGGTATTGTTAAAGTCATTAAATTAGCAACTCTCTATTAAGCAAAATATTAGCGAACATAGTTATTCCGAAATTTAGAAATGCAGTCCTCACTAAATATCACTGCAGTAGGTGTGCTTGACAAGAATTCTTCCTGAGAAAAAGTAAGAGATATTTGTAATGTCTATTCCACCCACATTCCATGCACATTCCATTTTAACATATTAAAATTCAAAGAATGTAGGCGGAAACACATTCCATTTTTAATGTGACTTCAGCTCTCATATACATTCCATCATTGTTTTAATTTATTTAAGAAAATGTATACAGTATTGATAATCAAAGCACCTTTTGCATTTGTATTAATTCCTAAAAAATACGAATAACCTCACCTGATGCACTCATTTATTTATTTAATTTTTGTGCACAACTATTAAACTCTTGAAAGCTATGAGAATTCCACAGCTGAATCATAATCATTATGATTCAGCTGTGCACATTATAAGTTTCATAACGTAGGGAATAATTATAAATTTTGAAACAGTTATTTTAGAAATATGGAAATACTAAAAAGAATATAAACTCTTCATGAGTCCTTTTTTAATTTGGTTTTTATTTCATTCAATAATTAAAATTATTAATAAAATAATTTAAACTATATTTTGCTTTCATAGAAATGCATAGAAACGTTGGCTACTGAATGGAGATCCAACCAATCAGGATATACTCCTGAATAACCATAGAATCATCGTTTGAAGATGCGATTTTAGAATATGACTAATATAATCCTGGATAAAGATCGCTTTGTAATGCAGTATACAAATTTTGCTTATTTTACTATATTAAACAAAATATTCAGTGTTCCAAGTGTGGAGATTTATTTGCTTTTGTTATTCTTGAAAAATAAAGATTCTTGCTTAATAATTTAAAAGATTTATTTTTTTAATAAGCAAAAATTAAAAAATAATAACAATAATTAATTTTTGTAAAAATACTTCTGAAATTGATCCACACACCTGTCACATATAAAAATAAAAATTTAAAATTAGATGATGCTCTATAAACTAACTTTCTATAATAATATCTTCTGCCAAACATTTAACCCAAAAATGTAGGATTGAATCGAATTATATAGAAATAAGGTATAATAAAGATCCAACAACCTTTGAAAGCCGAATATATAAAAAACTTTGACAGTTTCGAAATTTCGATCTGAGATCTTGTTGTGAATTTTCTACCTATATTCAACTTCGAAATACCGTTGAATCATTAATATATCCTATTTATAAATAAACAATATCAATTTTTCAAATGTTTCAATTTTTTCAAATCGAGTTTAAAAGGAACGGGAGTACATTTTACAATATATTTATGATGAATGTGTTTGGTACAAATACACAGAACGTAATAATGTGGAATAATCTGCTGACCTGTAGAAAGTCTGTTATTCAATTTGGCATGATGCGATTAGGAAAATTCTGCAACATTACGGAATAGACAACAAAATAATACGACTCATTGAATTACTGTACTCATCTTCTTAAATTATGGCTGAAATTATAGCACACCCTCTGCAACTGAGCGCTGAGTGAGACCCACGTGCAAAGAATGGCCAATGTTATTTAACTTCTTCCTGGAATATGTTGAAAAATGAAGCCTTGGAAAATGGTTTGAACCCAAGACGATCAGAAAAATTCTAATACATCTCCTACAACTCTTTTACATAAACAAGATTGCAATTACATCAAGAATGTCACAAGCCAATTAGCTGCCTTGCTCTGCGAGTACAACATAAAAGTTTTTTTTTTAACCTTTACAAACAATATCCAGTTTCCTACATCCACTAAAACCTTCACATCTCGCCATGAAAAAAAAAAAAAAAAAAAAAACGTTTATGATATTCATTGCACTTGTGTCATTTGTTATGCAGGGCAAAAACGGAGGTCACGTGAGATCAGTATGTTTGAACACCTAAAAGACATCGAAAAACGGAGAGAGCATAAATAAGACCTGGCATTCCCCATAATCACCACTGGTAATCAAGAACTCTTTCAATAAAAAAAATGTCATATATAGATAACAACATTTTCACAAGAAAATTTAAAGAAGACTCGCAAATGTTTAGGATCCCTAGACCATGAAATAAATATCAAGGCTTAATTTTGCATCATATATTGTCTGCTTACATTAAGCTGTTAACTTCTACGGAACTAGAATATATCCCGACTTTTTTCATTTGTATTCTGGTAACGAATTTTTCATTTGTATTCTGGTTTATCAATTATTTAACAGTTCTGAAGTCATCGAAAACATCTAATATGTGTAATGAATTGTTAATAGGCTTTTGTTGTTTAAAACGTTTATGTACCACTACCAATGATGAGGAAAGTCCTACGACGCGTGATATTTGTCCGGTTTTAATTGCTTATTAGAAAAGAAAAAAAACCTCCTAATTTATATTATAATGTGATCTCAATTCCAAAAACTTACCACAAAGTAATGGGTTTACAGTTTCACTGCTGGACGTTGTAAAAGCCTTTCCAGGATATCACACAAAATTCTAATCAATAAACTGCAGCAGATGGGGATAGATATAGGTGTGGTGATGGAGAGATATCAGAGAATAGTTTATTGAGGAGTAGAGTCCAAACGAAGGAGGCCTTGTGAATATTGTCTTACCACACGGCTCTGTTCTTGGGCCGCTACTGTTTATTTAATATGTTCATTAATGATATAGGAAGGGATCTGAGTGGCTGTTCAGTTGTTTGCTAATGATTCAAAATTGACTAGAACAATAGGTAATACAGAATGTGTTAAAATTTTGCAGGATAATTTGGATAGAACGGAAGGCGGTACAGGAGATGTCATTTTAATGTGGCATGTGCAAGGTTATGCATTTTGAGGTGAAAAGATTACCAGCCGCATACTACATTGATGGATATGTACTCCAGGAAACCAAACCAGAGATTTCGGAGTCTTGGTAGATAGGGTGGTCGAAGATTAGAGGGCACATAGCAAAAGTGGCTAAAGCAGCATTTCTGATTATTTAGATGCTGAAGAATGCTTTGACGACTAGAGACAAAAAGATTATTATTACTTTTTATAGAACCTTGATAAGATCCCATCTTGAATACTGAATCCAGGATCTGGTAACCTGGATTCAATGACGATGAGAAGATGGTGGATGCAATCCAGAGACGAGTGACCAGGTCTATAGAATGAATGTTACGACAACAAGCGCCATCCTTGGTAATTGAGGAAGTGAAGTTAGCAAGGGTGTTAGAACTAGATTTCTTGTTTGGAGTGGTGAATGAGTGGATTAAGACGGCAAAAAAGTCTGTTGTGAGTGAAATGGCTGTGAATGAATTCAAAGCAAAGTATGATAGATACTGAAAAAATGTTGGATATCGTTTGACAAATTGTGTACGCGCCTCTGGGTTGAATCTAAGGATCGCATGGAGTAGCCAGTAATAATAATAATAATAATAATAATAATAATAATAATAATAATAAAATATTTTTATTGATCTCAATATATTCACATATATGCAATAATCTGTTTTAAGCGGCATTCCAACATGTTATTTTACAAAGTACTGCAACTAAATGCTGCTGATTATTGCTCATTATTTACATTAGATTTCTATAAGAAATACAGTATTCAATCATTTTTATTATTTAAGTTATAATTATACAGGGTGGCCCTAAAATAACTTTCCCTCTTTGGAGGCATCTGTAGCTAAAACCAATAAACGGAATAAGACAAAATTTTATATTGAGACTTTTGAAAGCAGGGAGATGAATTCTGCGATAAAAAAATAGTACCAAAAGTCGCCGATAGGAGAAATTTTGGCGCTGGCGGAATCGAAAGCAATCAAATCTTTTCAGTAAACGCAAGTAAAAAGGATTATGCAAATTTTACTGTACGTATGTGAGAGCAGCGCCACCAATTCCACTTAAAAAGATATTGGGACCGTTCAGGAAGTTATTCGAATGACTGACGAATAACATTTAGACACTGTCGAAATGTTATTCCATTTTATCTGTTTTTAATGTAATAATTCGCTTGTGTTCGGCTGCTCCAGCTCCAGAATTTCTCCTATCGGCGACTTTTGGTACTAAATGCTTTTTTCGCGGAAATCTCTTCATGCCTTCAAAAGTCTCAATATAAAATTTGATCTCATTCCGTTTATTAGTTTTAGCTACACAGATGCCTCCAAAGAGAGAAAGTTATTTTATGGCCACCCTATATTACACACACTAACCCCCCCCCCCTCCCACACGATAATTTGGAATGTCATGATGCGTCACTGAACTGGAAAGCCTGAACTAGTATGTTGTGTTTCATTAAGTTTGCAAGGTGTGTAGGGTGCATGTTTTTTGTTCATAGTATGTTCTTAAGGCTCTTTACAGGCAAGTGTAGAGTGTAAGGTTCCTGTATTCAAAAGATAGTTTATTAGCATGCTGGGATGTAAAACCTTCGAGTGGTCTTTCTGTAGTGATTATTATATTCATATGTGATATAATAAGTTCTCTGAGGTCTTGTTATACGGTATATATTTCTGGTTGTCCTGTACTTGGCATCGAACTAATATTTTAAGATAGCTGCTTGGTTGCATATGTGTTTGATTTTATTATTTTGTGTTTTGATATTGCGATATTCTCTTTCCCAAAATATCATTTTTTTCACTTTGTACTGTAATGATATTAATCATTTATTTTGCGGTATGCACAGACCTTTAGACATTTTAAAAATTAATGATATATTCACTAAGAACACCGAGAAAGGTAAGAAAAACTTTAATGTAAAACTTTAATTTAATATAACTTTGAAAAAAAAAAAATATATATATATATATATATTATCAACTTACTGAGTCAGTGTATTTCTGAATATCATTAATTGTTTCTTGTCAGAGTTCAGATGTATGGAGATTTTGGTGAGCGTGCCAATGAACAGAGTTTTGTCATGTTGCATATTTGTTTGGGCTGTTTTTGCGTTATTATGGATAAATATTATAGCTGTATCGACTGCGTTTTGGAAGATCTTGCCTTTGAGAAATACTGGTTAATATCGTGCATATAAATGTTGAATAGATTTGGGACGAGAAAGCAGTTCCCTGTGGCACTGTACACGTTACTGGCGGCACTCTACTGTGGTTTGACCATGGGTGTGATTATGGCCGTCTTCAGCATTCTTTGTATAAATCCAGTTTTTCTTATTTTATTTATTAATTTTAGTAGGATAGGGTCTAGGCTACTTGCCTGTTGATTGATATTCTTAGGTCATATACCACCGATTCCTGGGTCTTTGTTTGGTTTGATTTCTTGTATTATAGAGAGTTTCTGCTTCTTTTATATTTGGGATCAATAATATCTGTTTTGCTTGTGGTACAAGTGGAGGATCACGTTTTGAGATTGGAAGGATATTTCTCTGTAGCTCTTTGACTTAGTCTATAAAGTATTGGTTAAAGTCTTTTGCTAGATGGTTTAGCTTGTTTCATGAAGCTGTTTTATGGTTTCAGGTACTGGGAGCAAAGCGTCTTGTTAATTAGAGGCAAGGTATGTTTCATGTTATTTTCTGAGAAGGTTAATTTGTCTCTGTAGCAGTTTCTTTTTGCGTTTCTTACTTGCATCATAAGGCAACTCCTTGTTGTCATATATTCGGTTTTCAAAACTGCGTTATTTGGATATCGCTTTAATTGTTTCCATAGGAAGTCCTTTCTGTATTGTGTATTGCGGTATCCAAGGATTTGGGCTCTTGAACGAATTCTGACTTTCTTTGCAGCTTTCTTATATAATGGTATTTCATCCGGTGAGTGTTTAATGTTGTTGTATAATGTATCTATTGAATCTGGTGACGCCATGTGTATCCAGTCGATTTTTTTTTTCTATTTCGTGGTTGACTCTTTCTTCGTCTATTATTGTTTTGTGTTGCTTTTCATATGTGGAGTTGCATGGATATTGTCTTTTTACAGGTATATAAACGTGAAGTAATGATCTTCTACTTTGCACTTTATGACTGCTGCAGTGTAACTATTTGGTGGTACCCGAATGTTTATATGATCTACGCAAGAAGCAGTGCAGCATTTCTGTCTATTTCTTCTCTACAGCTTGATGTTTTGGTTGGTATTAGGTTATACATAGATAGCGGAGTATATAAAAATTGAACCGTGTTGTTATGGTTATTGTTTGCAATATTTATGTTTATATAATCGACTATCATTAGGTATTCAGTTGAGCATAATTCTTGGTGTGAAAGCCAACAATTGCGTTTATGCCAGAATTTTATCATGTTTAAGTTTAGTGGCCTGTAAACAGCATTTCATGCTAAGGGATGCTGTCGATTAGTGGTCAGTTCGAATGCTTAAACTGATAAACAGTATCTTTTCCTATTAATTTATGTTCGATAAATATTAATATTCGACTCCCTCTTTTTGTTTGGTGGTAGGATATATGTTGTCGAAAGCCTGGAATTTGGAAGGCAGTTGCTTCACCATTATTAAGGTACCGAATCAAAGGTACCATTGCTGATATATTCTGGTGTTATTACATCTGTCTGATGGTTCACATTCAATTTTTGTTGTGTCAGGTCTTCTTTTTTTCTAATTAGGAGTATTTTGTTTTCACTGTGACAGCCAATCTTATTTTCCTATATTGTTGCTGATTAAAAATTCGTATTTTAGTTTTGGAAAACCAAGTTCTTTACAGAGTTCTCTTTCATCAAATTATTTGCTTACTTAGTAAGTAAATACTAATTTTGATGTCTTTAGCGTTTGCAAGACTTCTCCCACTGCTAAATTATTATATATAACAAAATCTCATATTTGCAAAATGTTTTTGTTATTTGTTTGTTCTATTTATCAAAGATTTCTTGGACAATATCTAATAAGCGGGATTTTATAGTCTCTAAAACGTTTTTTAGAAGTTTATTTAAAGATTTCAAATTATATCACTCACCTGTATTTTTTGTTTGTTCAGTTCAGTTCATTGTCTGTTTATCCCCCTAATATAATCGGCTGCACCACATGTGGCAGCGTTTCTATTTTTTCTTACTACTGTATAGGGGAACTTCCATTCCTCGCATTTTGCATTGGATTTATTGTCAGGTTGTCTAAGAAAGGTCGGGACATGTAAAGTGAAGATTCCTAAGGCATTTCCTAGAGGTTATTCCTAGAAAAATTCAAATTATACGACTGACCTGTATTTTTGTTTTGCCTGTTCACTCCATGATTTGATTCTGCCTTCAGTGTAATCGGCTGTGCCATGGGTGGCAGCACTTCTTTGTTCTCCCTGCAGTATTCTTGCATTCCTAGCATTTCACATTACATTTGCATTGCCAGGTTGTTTCTGAACATCCAAAGTAAAGATTTCTAAGGCATTCCTTGCAGGTTATATGATTTCCGTCGTACAATAAATCCTTCAGGCACTTGTTGTACTTCATGACTCACCTTTCTTCCCTTGAGCAACTGTCGCATTACTGTAAAGATGGTCATCCTTTGTTCTGTGCTTCATTGGTCATCCGCAGTCCACTCCGTATTCAATTTTCAGCACTTAAATTTTAGATTCTACTTAGCTGATTTTGGTGATTTATATATCACTGTCTTTAGCATGACATGTAGAATTACCTCGCAACACTTCTAAACTATAACAGCAATTACAACCACTTTAAAACTATAAAAACAGGAGCTGCGATATCAACTATCAGCCCTTCGTATGCCTACCCACCGAGATAGCGTATTGTTTTCACCCGTGTGATGGTTGTAGTTTAGGATCAGTGCTTTGTGTATAGGAGAATATGATGTTAGATAGTGAGATATCCAGTTTCTATAGGTTTGGTGTTTTTTTTTTTTTTGAATATCATTAGTTTGTTTTCTCAGGGTTTATATATATATATATATATATATTGTTCATTGATGTCGTCTAGTGGGATATTTGTGTAAGCGATATTTGCGTTCTTGAGAATGAATACCATGACCGTGTCCTCTGCATATTTTGTAAATGTTTAAAAATATTTTCACTCAAGTTCACCTTTCTTGTTCTTGTGAAAACTGGAGTCATTCGATACAGTTTTGGGCAAAGAAATACAATATATTTTGTCATTTTTGTAGAGGTTATTCAGAGATTTGAAGACAAAAATTATCCAAAGCTACTATTAGGATGTAAAGAGGAAGAACCACAGATGGACAAAGTTGAATCCAGCAGCTTGCAATGATCGGAAGGCACGATGACTTTCAAATAGGGCGCTAGATTTTGACATTTTGCGCAGTCAAATATGAACGACATGAACCAAAAGAGTTTTCTTACAATTGCTTAAAATAATCTAGTTTGCTTTCTTGGACAGTCTTGGCACCCTTCTATGAAAACTATGACATAGATATACTGCAAACGTTTTAAAAAGGAGAGGATTGAAACCTTTTTTTCCAATATTGATTTATGTGTGAAAGAAGACAATAAGAATACCTAGATCTAAATTATGAAAGAAGTTTTCTAACCATGGAAAGAAGAGGTATGCGACACATAAATCCTTCTGCTGGCTTTGTCGTAGTACCACCAAGGTATTAGAGATTTTGAACATGAATGTCTGAGGGAGGCACTTTCCACCGAAACTAAATCAAAAGAGATTGTGATTTGAGCTGCTAAGCGAAACAGTTATGTAAACAGTGTATCCGGAAGAAGATTAGGTTAAACCGAATACAGAGTGAAGAGGATGATGAGGAATGGTGATACGGATGTGAATTATCTCTTTTAGGTCAGTACTTACAGAAAAACTCACTGACTCCGTTTCATCCTGCTTTGTGAAATTAGAGAAATGGCGGTAATTTACAGTTAATATATTAATATAAACAAGAGAGGGAGAGAGAGATAGAGATTAATTTTATTTTATTGTTTCCGAATTTGGACAGAAAGAAATCGATCCTGAAAGATAGGAAGACAAAGAGGATTGAAAGAACAGCAAAGCCAGCATACGGACGATGAAAGTGAAGAAAAGAAATTATAAATTAGACATCCTTTGGAAAGGAATGTGGAATCGCACAAAGCAAAAGAATCTATCATGTGCGAAAATAATCATTTTGGTTTTAATTGGAACAGTTAACTCGGAGTATAATTGTTGTTGTTTTTGTGGGGGAAGGAAACAGAACACAGGCTCTGAATGTTTGAAAATCATGATGCAGGTTGTTGAATCTAGCATAGAAACAACGATTGTTGTTAGTAAATATGAAAGTTTTCGTGGAAGACTTTTTTTTTGTTTTTAAGTTTTCTGTTGGGAAGGGACGGACTTAGACAGCTTTATTTTAATCTAAACAGTGCAGCAGAGACAATATATTTTAGGTTTAATTCCATTCCAGATCCACAATTCTGGTCTCAATTGTAGGAGTATTCTATATCCTATAAACGATTTGAACCAAATCATTTCCAGGAAAATAATTTCGAATTTTAATTACATAAGCGCAGTTTGTTTCAGATGAATAATACTCTTCGAGATTTTTCAGAAGGAATTCATCCCGATGAAGAAAATAAAGTAATGCCATTCGTAAATGGATTCTGCAATGAAGACTGTTATCATATACTGTAGGTTCTTTAATCCAAACAATTTCCTGCAGAAAAATAACACACAGCGATGCGCATGAAATGACTTATAGTTATTTTCTTGTTTTTGTAAACTGACTTTCACTACGGAATAGTGGAATAAAATATTAAAGGAATTCTACTAATGATTGCTTCAGATAGTGTTATGGAATATTCTAAATTTCTACTCTAACCATGTTGCCTAACTATTTTCCTTTAAAACCGACCTATTTTACTAAACGTGGTCTTCAGTGACCATCCTTTTAAATATTCTCTTTTGTTATTCATCTAAATTTCTACCATTTCATTACTTCACTGTGGAATGACTCTCGTAATGCTATCTTTATAATCTGTCATTTTGAATGAAGAAAGCTTGTGTACACAAAAGAACTGCAATTAGCTGGTTCAAACAGTCTGAAGATGACATATCCCTCCATTCAAGACAAATTTTGGTTTGGTCAATATTGTACCATTATCAATAGACTAGACGTATATGTATTTGGTGAAGTTGCTACAGACACTTATGCATCATTACTAATAAGAAAAATTTCAACACCGATATATATAGTAATGTTGCATATGAATTGGGAGTTTTGAGTTTGTGTTCTTTGACAATAATGCTTAACTTAATGATAATTACTATGTGCTTTTTAGTGCATATAATGCAAGTCGACAGAGACAGACAGATAAAGAGAGAGAGAGAGAGAGAGAGAGAGAGCGAGAGAGAGAGAAAGAGAGAGAGAGAGAGAGAGAGAGAGATGAACCAATTCTAGTTAAATATTTCATCACATGAATTGTTAACACATCGAACTATATATTTACATCAAAAAGGGGAACAAAGAAAATGAATATTAACCACAGTAAAGAAATAATTCTGATTTTAATACTAGTCTGAATCCAGAACGGAGTCCGAATTTATTGGTTTTGTAATTTTAATGTCACAAAACGACATTTAGCCTGATTACGAAATTTAATTCAGGATTAAATTTTGAAATCTGGTTCAGGCCATTCTTCAAAATGCGCACCTGTTATATTTCAACAACTACAACCAGAGTTAACGTATGCAGCAGTAGTCAGCTGGCATTTGCTCTCATCGCTAATTGAGAGCATGTGAAAATCAAGAATTCACATGGCCATTTGCTTTTACTAACATAATTCACTGTAGATGTCCTCTTATAATCTCCTGTATTGAGATGCGACTCTATTTGTTCAGTGGGTGCTTCACCGAGTTTCTGAGAATTTCTCATCTGCAGCATCAGGTCTGCTTTTATTAGAGAAACGATGCTATTTATGAATGGAATCATTCATACAACAGAATATAAAGAATTTATCTTTGCTGATCAGTGCATTTCCATTTAATTCCCAGGTTATATTAACTGTCAAAAACAGATATATGATAGGCGACCTAAATGTCCCTGTAAGGTAAATATGTTTAATATGTTTTTACTGTTTTTATGACCTTGTGAGGAGGGTCATAGAAGTCAGATGTTTAGCGTTTATTTATTAAACGGGTTATAGAAAGGGAATGAGGAAATGTAAATGAATTCCTTACCTGATTTTGATGTGCAAATCATTTGTGAGCAGCAGGGATCGTTTCCATATCCTTCAGTTTCACAGGGATCCAGGTTTCTAGAAGGGTCGGATATTTTTGTTGGTAATAGCATATGTTTCTTAATAGATTAATCATTGTTCGAAAGGTACGTACTCGTAAGTGGTGGAGGAAATTTCTCACTAATTCCGAGTATTGCATCTACCTGCTTAATCGAGTGCGATTTCTTGGAAGAAGTTCGAGCTAGACGTCACTGCTGACCAAATATCTTTTCCCCTTTCCTACGCCGGAAATTCTTGTGATTCATTCTGTACACACAAGAAATTGAACAGTAGCACTCACATTATTTCAGTCAATAATATTGAGTGTTAGAGCTCGGTAAGCCGAGATTGTGGTAGTTGTCTGCCAGGGATAACAATTGAAAATCATTGATCGACTCTGTGATTGACTACGGATGGGGATTTGCTGTCCACTAGGGTTTAAGAACATTCACCTAGGGACGAATGGCCTTGTCAATTGATTTGGGGAATAAAAAGACGTTAGCAGATTTATTACGCACACTAAGTTAAGTCCTTTCCTGATTTTAAAATTACAGATAACTTATATTCATTCAACCTCATGGTTAAAGACTTGATAAATACACACATGGAACAAATTAACAAAAAATTCGAGGAGTATGAACATTACATACATTACATAAATGTACAATGACGAGACATTTAATGAAATGTTAGGGACTGTGTGAGACATATCCATAAAGATGAATTAATGGTACTGATAGAAGCACTAGAAAACGACAATCACCAAAAATTAAGAACTGTGGAAAGATGTAAAGACAACGAAGTGCGAAATCGGGCACATACTACAAAAAGAACGAAAACAGAACTTCGAATAGAGAGAGAATACCAAAACAAAAGACAAAAGACTTAAGCAAATGCTTAAGTCTTCTGTCTTTCGTTCACAGAAATATATAAAAAGCAACAAAACCTATACAAACGAGGCAACAACTAGACAATAATCCATGGATAAATGGTGATATTCTAAACAGTATTATTCCAAAAAAAATCTATGGAAAAGACTAAAAAAAAATCGCCCAAAAACTGATCGGCACCAAAATAGGCATTCCATTCACGACCAGACACGTCGTCTCTATTAAAAGAGACGACAAAAAACAAACAAACAAAAAAAGAGGCCGCCACCAATCATCGTTCGTTATAGCAGCAGAAGTCTGAGAGACCGAATTCTTTCAAAAAGAAATTAAACAAGACCGACCACATCGATCCTAACTGACAAGAAACTCTCAACACCAACCTACATACCTAAACACTGGGCTCAATACTTTAAAATTATTTTAAACCAAGCAAGTCAGTACAACATAAAATCTACCATAAATTCCCCAACAAGAGAAGAAATACTCAACATTTCACTAACACAATCATGCATGGATCATATCAAGAAATTAGCTTCCATCCATACATATACATTATCAGTAATAAACGCCAAAATTGCCGATCACTACTTTTTCTCAACTTCGTTTCATTACGCTAACTCCTCCCCCCCATCCCACCATCATAAAAGTCGACAAAACGCGATACTATTAAAGAGCATTGTCTACAACCTTGTAAAAAATACGGACTTCAATTGTCTAATTAAAATAAATGATCATGTAACTTTATATGAGAACTTCCAACTAATATTCACAGAAATATATAAAAAGCAACAAAACCTACACAAAAGAGGCAACAAACAAACAAACAATAATCCATGGATACATGGTGATATTCTAAATAGTATTATTCCAAAAGAATATCTATGGAAAAGACTAAAAAAAAGTCAACCAGTAACACTCGACTAAAAATATTATGTAAAAACACAAGAAATCAACTAACAACAAAAAATTGTAGAGCAAAAAAGACACTTTCAAAACATTTACAGAATATAATCATAATATGAAGCAAACATTGGCTATACTGAACGAATTACTGACTCGAAAAAATAAAATTTCAGCAGAAGATTTTATTGCAAAATGCTTCGGTCAGGATATAAACCAAGAGGAACTAGAAGAATCATTCAACCACGCATTCAGAAGCAATATCACACAACTCAAAAAAAAAAAAAAAAGATGATATACCAACAATAAACAAAAAATTACCAACAAAAGCAAACTATTTATTTTCCATCTGTAACTTACATGTGGAAAATAACAAGTTAAATTTTACTAAATGCAATATGTTAATTACTTACTATTAACTTACTATCAACCCATCAAAATGAGTTGCAGTGAGTTTGCAGAATTTGTGTCTAAAGCAGCATATTCCCTAAATTTAAAAATACCATATAAAATAGCGGACTTCTATAGCTATTTATTATTTTTTTATGTTTTCAGTTTTTTACGTGTTGCGCCCCAAACCTAGTTGCACCCGTTGGGGGCGCCTCTTTCGCAACCCCCTCGTTAAGGCACTGAATAGATCAATTGTTCTAAGCCTGACGAAACATGGATGGATGTGAATATTTTTAGGGATTTATTAATTTCATCGCGATTTACAATAAACCTCCTGCTTTTTGGAAGCCATTAATAAGTTTTCAAAATTACATGTTTGGTCTTTAAATCAGAATCTGTATGCAATATGCAAACACCATTTGGAAGCTGGGATTAACATAAAATGATTATAGAAGATGGTCAACATTATCAAGGCGAAACTATTCTGTAACTGACTTCTGCTTATTATTTATATTCCCTTTTAATAATCATAAAAATTATAATAACGTAATCAGTAATTTAAAAAATGAAATGAAGAAACGCTTTAATCACAAATGCACAGAAATACATAATTGATTTTTGAGTTTTAAGTTAAAGATCCTAACTACTATATTAAATATTTCAAAAGGCTGTCCGAAACTTACTGCAAATTAATTCAAATCCTTTATATACAGAATATAAGGTAATGACAAGAACAATTAAAAAAATATAATCTTCATCTTCTTTAGTCAGATCTAGCTAAGATGAAATGAACAGAATTCAGATTGTTCCAGAAAGTGGCAGCTGTGATTCTTAAATACGCCCTTTCAAATACCTTCTGCCGTATTACAAAAATATAACGTACAACTTCCTGCAAAATCAAATTGTTTAATACTATTTTCCATAGTGTACACTTTCGTGACAAACGAAAATTAGCTTCATTTTTACTATTTATGTTTGACATAGCATTTCATTATATTAAATTGCAGATGAAATAGTTGTTTGAAGCTTCCGGTTTTTAGCTCGCCGGAAATCATTAATATCCTAATCAGCTAAAAAACTTCATTCTTTTGGATCACTGAAAATAGCTTAAAAAAAGGAGAAGTGTGAATTAATAATATATTTTAACTAATCTACGTTAATAACTAATTTATTTATTTATTTATCTAATTGGTAATTGTCATTAGCTTGGTCTCATGCAAGTACTGCTGAGATTTTCTGACGGTTGCGGTGAAAATTCAGAGATTCTAAAAATTAATACATGTTAATTATACTCTGAGTGAAAAGCTCAGATAATATAATATTACTTAAATATTATTATTATTATTATTATTATACGAATCACTGTATGAGAGAAATATATAATTCTCGCCCCATTGTTAGCGGTATTCGTTCTCAGCTTCCAAGGATGCCATTTTATCAGTTTACTACTGTCTGCATCCTAGAAATTCTCAATCTATGTTCATAATCAGTATTCTACAAGACAGATATCATTATAATACTCTTATGTTTACTCCTCCTACTGTATCAGAATCAACGAAACTCAGGACACCAGACCTGTGCGCAACAGTCCAAGTGAGATTATATCTCATACTGCATCAATAAGCAGTCAGTTTCACCAAGGGATGTCGCCAGTTCATACCACTGTATCCTGTCAAAAGCCTTAACAAAATCTTTTCTTACTTATTTTGTTTCCTTAATTTTTTGTGCAATTGCAATTCATCGCATTATCTCATCATTTCTTTCAGCAATTTTTTCTGTTACTCAAATTATAAGCTTGCTTTTTCTGGTGCCAATTAAGATTCTTAAATTGATATGTTTAGAACTGAGTCTACTATATTTTCGAACAGACGGGATTTTGCATGTTACACAATGCGCAATCTTCCAATTCCCATCTTCCAGTTTGTAACTAAGTTTCATTGTAATCATATAATGAGATGTAAAACATCTAAAATATCTGATTTGTTTTCATTAAACTGTCATTTGTAATTATGTCTATTACCATTATTGTTCCAATAGGATACCTTTGACAAACATAAACGCAATCTTTTTCGGTTGATAATCTTCGTCGATTATTGTATAAAATTGTACAATATTGTACAAAATAGCAGTCTTCGGTTTCAGGTGAACTGAACTGCTTCGTTAGCTTCAGAAAAAAAACCATCAAGTGATAAAATGTTTTTTTTTCTTTCCTTTCCCTTACACTTAAGGAGGATTATTATTAAGGAGGGTTATTATGATCCCTTTGAAGTTAGTTATATTTTCGCTTTTGCTTGATTGTTAGTTTTTTTAAAAAAAAAGATCGAAAAGCTCTCATACAAACTTTGCTTTTTGGAAATCATCTAAATTTCATCAATATTCATGAGGATGAGTGCGGATTGTTATATTATCCATCAGACACATGTGAATTGCCTAAATGAAGATATTTTATTGAAAAGCTGGTGATTGCAGTCGTTCCGAAAAGAGTGTGAGGAACGGTGACCACATAATAGTCAGATGGAATCAAAGAGAAAGAAGAGAAACAGAATATACATTTCAGAATATTCATACAAAATATACAAATGACAGTTGGACGTTTTTACGACCTTATTAGAAGAAAGTAAAAACATATTAGATTATATTGAAAAATATTCTATTCATCATATTAATAATTAGAGCCGTATGGTCACATGTGTGATGAACAAAATTAAAAAGACATTAATCATAGCTGCCTCTTGTAACGTATACTTTTTTGTATTTCTCTATTTATGTTATCTAAAATGTTAGATAGAGGTAAAACGGTCTCCGCCTACTTCCTGAAAGGGAATCAAAGGCGTTAACGTGGGGCGGTGAGAGATTACGCAATAAGTCATACACGTAGCAAATAAAAGTACTCGTTCTTTCTAACTGCTGTGTATTTATTCATTTGTTGAAAGCAAAATCAATCCTAACATGTTGAAGATTATAGTTGTGCTGATCTTCACACCATTTCTGTGCTCTGTAAATGGTGACACTTGGTCGGTGTTTTCGGAATTCAAGTTTGTGTGCAGTAAGTTGTGAATGCTGTCTTTTAACCTTCAATGTACAATAAAAAATAATGCTAAGTTGACATTAAATAAGCAGCTTTATGCGTATTTCTACCAGTCTGTATTGAAGTATGATCCAATATTCGAATTTATCTTTTATTTTTTCAGTATTATTTTTAAGAATAAGATAAGTACCAAACTGAACCGAGTATAAACTATTATCATTACTTACATAGTCGTGAACTTGCATCAAATCCATTACCGTTCAAGTTTCTTTCACCTACAAAGAATTTCCAATTTTCTTTTTGAGCTTGCATATGCAATGTAGACTCCAGGAAAACTAGGGAGTCTACAGGGCGAAGCGTCCTCAGCTTTCAGAAAATTTCTCCTCTATTTAAATAGCACCTGTACAATATGCTAGTCCTTTGCAACACAGTCAATTCTATAATATTCGATAATGATCAGAAGCGGGTATTCGGCTTAATACAAGATGTCCCTTAGAGATTCAATGTATTCATTCTTACTGAGATGACCTTGTTACTAACCTAAATTTTCATAAATATCTGAGAATCTTAATCGAATGTATTTGTAGAGGTTTTTTTCTGTATTATCTGATTAGGAGCAGAAAAGGGTCAATACAGGATTATGGATATAAGTGAGAGGTATTGTTCTAAATAAACATCGTTTCTTGGTAAATTTCTTGAATACTGTAAGAATATGATCTCATAGGTTTTTGGTATTTTTTTGTTTGATACTTAAATGTTTTTGATACTGAAATTAATTATCAAACATAATTGAAATTATATATTAAATTAATTACTAATTTTAGGCCTCAGCTGCAAGAAAGGGTATTTGTTTATGTTATGTTGAAGAATTCCAACATTACGAGTTGCCATATCTCCTGCCATCTCAATTGAATGTTCTATATTGATAATTCTGTTTGATTCGTTTCTGTTTATTATCTATTTGTAGTCTCTCTTTGCATTATGTATTTGTATAATATATATTTGTGTTTTCATAATTTTTACTTCATTTCTGTTTTGAAGTGATAATTATTCCTGCTATTTTTCTACACTGTTGTTATTAAAATACTTTTCGTATTGAACGTTTTTACTATCTCTTCCCTGTGTGGAATACAGTAAATCCTCTGTCAAGCTTTACATCACATATGTGTTTTTAGCGTAGAGTAAGTCAGAAAAGTGTCTTACATTGCTGATTATGCACCAGAATACCATTACCGAATTGCATTTTGCTTGTTCTTTTTCTCTGCAATGGCGTATGACTCCATATATTTGCTTGTATCTTTAACTTAACTTTCCTAATTGGGTTGTGGGGGCAACAGCTGCAAGAGGAACTTCCAATGGTCACGATCCTCTGCCACCAAGCTCAGGTGTTCTGGTGGGATTCCCAAACGTGTCCACCAAAGGTTTTGGATATAATCTATCCAGCGAGTCCTTGGCCTTCCACATGGGCTCCCACCCTCGGGCTTGGCAAAGAGGGCCTGCTGAGGGAGCCTCTCTCTTGTGGCATTCTGATCAGGTGCCCGTACCAACGTAACTGTGATCTCTCAACATGGAGAAGCAGCGGTTGAGTATTGAGGGTTTCCCGAATTGCAGAGCTTCTGACTCTGTCGAGTCTTGTCAGCCCCATAACCCCTCGAGGGAACCTCATTTCAGCCGCTTGGATTCGTGTTCGCATTCTTTCGGTCATTACCCAACTCTCATGACCATAGGTGAGGATGGTGACATAGATTGTATTGAGTATAGCCTTACCTTCTGGCTTAAGTCCCGCTTCAATACTACCGAACGGCCAAGCTCCCGCAATATTGAGCTTGCTAAGCCAATTCCAGTATCTAGCTCAACGTCCCATTTTCCATTATTGGTGAATATGGACCCAAGGTATTTAAACTTCTCCACCTACCTCATTGGGACTCCCCTTACATGTAGAGTCCACTGGGATTGTTGTCTTGAGACCACAAATGTTTCAGTTTTAGCCACACTGATCTTCATTCCGGCGTCCGCACAAACAGCTACAAACCTATCCAGGGTCAGCTGGAGGTCATCTGTGGAAGAGCTAAGCAGAACTAGGACATCAGCAAAAAGCAGACATCCAATGCTACATCTTCCAATTCTGACACACTCACTGCCTCGGCTGTGCCTATCAATCCAGTCCATAAATATTATGAAAAGGAGGGGTGACAGAACACACCCTTGGCGGAGGCCAACGGAGAATGTGAAAGGTTCAAACTTTGTGCTGTATACCCTGATACAAAACTCTGGGCATTCATACAGGGACTTGATGGCACCTAACAGTTGGCCATCCACTCCATACTTCTGTACAACTTGTCAAAGCTTATCCCGAGGAACCCGGTCATATGACTTCTCCAATCCACATAACATGTGTAGACATTCTAGGCATATTCTCAAGATTTCTCAAAGACTTGCCTTAAAGTGAAGATTTGGTCAGTTGTGCTTCTACCAGGACGAAAACCACATTGTTCTTCCTGGAACTTTGACTCAACTATGCTCTTTCCAAGCACTTAGAATGCACTTTCCCTGGCAGGCTTTGGTTCTCGCCACTGCTTTGATGCTCGCCCAGATATCCAAGCAGCCTGACACACTCGGATCAGCCAGAGAACACTGTCTCGATTTAAGGCTTTTAGCATTTCGGGCCGAATTTCATCATCACCAGCAGCCTTGCACGATTTTAACGATTTTATTGCTAAATGGACCTCTTCTGCTGTGAGACTAGTCATTGCGCCGATGTGCACCTCTTGGATGTCACAACTGCTGGGCCACCCGGGTCAAGAAGGCTCTTAAAGTATTCCCTCCATCTGTAGAGCATATTCTTCTCGGTTTTTAAAAGTGCACCATCAGAGGCCCTGATTGCCCTTGCTGTGCACGATTTCCTCCCTCGAAGATGGCGGATGGTCTGCCAGAATACTTTGTTTGCATTTGCATAGGATGAGACTAATCTTTCTCCAAAGGATTCCCAAGCGCCTTCTGCTTTGCTGTCTTTACTGCCTCAGCAGCAGCTTTTCGTGCCTCAGCATACCGCAAACGAATCTCAGGTGACCTCACCTTAAGCCTTGTTAAGTAGGACTCCATTTTTGCCCGGACAGCCTTCTGGACTTCTTGATTCCACCAAGGTGTTATTTTCTCACTACCCGTTGCCATGCCGAGCCGCTTTCTGTTACAGGATGAGAGTGCAGAGGCAGTGACAGCTGTTCTGCTTGGGAATCTCTTTGAACCTGGAGGAAATGTCATATGCAAAATTCCTCCTCACAGCCTCATTTTCTAATGCCTCCCATTTCACGCGGTATAGCTACTTAGGCCTACCAGCGTTGATGGTAGCATTTGGTTCCTGAAGCCGTAGAGTGCACACAACAAGGTGGTGGTCAGTTGACAGTTCTGCCCCTCTTCTCACACGAACGTCCAACACTGAGGAAAATAGGTATACTGAGACTATAATGAAGTCAATCAGAGACCTTCGTTCTAGTGTATCCCTGTACCAGGTATACTTATGGATTTCTCTGTTCTGGAAGAAAGTATTCATTATGGACAGGCTGTTAGTACAGCAGAAGTCCAATAATTTCAACCCACTCGCGTTAAGGTCAGGTGCGCCGTTCCTGACCATGACGTAACCACACCGATCCATGTCTGGTCATCTGTTCCAACACGTGCATTGAAGTGACCCATTAGCAGGACTGATTCCATGTCTTCCACCCTGTCAAAAGCAGCAGAGACTTCCTCTAGGAAGGCAGAGTATTCTGCCTCCAGATTAGGTGCATAAGCTTGCACCACAGCCAAATTATGGGTTTTCATCTGAAGCCTTAACACACATACCCGTCCCCCAATGGGATCCACTCAGCAACGCAGTCTGACAGCTGAGGGCTTGTGAGGATCCCACACCCTCCTGAGGAGACATTGTCTGGCTCACACCAGAGTAGTAGAGCTTCCACCCCATTATCCATGTCGACAGTTCCAGAACCTCTTCTCTTGGTCAAAAAGAGAGCCCGACTAAGTCTAGCCGGTAGAGCTTGGTTTCCTCGACCAGTTCCAACTCCTTTCCTGTCAGAGAGATGTTCCAGTTGCCAAAAGCCATGGTCTGGTGCGGTTGTCGTTGCCATTTCCGTTCTTTTGTAGAACCATTTCTTTGCTCCTACACTAAACACCTCCCCGAACGGGTAGCGGGCCCATTAATGGAGTTTCCTCTAGCAGAGTGCTGAGGAGTGGTGTCTAAGGGAGACTGTAACATAATATTCGAACGGATCCCTCTGCCTAAACCCGAACGCGTCCCTTGGTAACCCGCCCCGACGGACTATGCGGTATGAATATTTTTTGTGGCCTGATCATATTCCAGTGTTTGATGCTGTCCTGTTAGCACAAGACGAAATGATACAGCAAAATAGGAAAGATTCCCTTCGAATACTCTAATAGCATTCGGGGGAAGGAGCAAGAAGAGAAGAAAGAAAGAAGCAAGGCAGGAAGAGGAGGGACCAGTCTACAGGTAATATAACAGATGTACAGGGTGTTCGGGATAAATTTGACAGTTTCGTAAGGAAAAAGAAAATCTTCTTTGTATCTATTAAATTTAATGAATTGACAAAAAAACATTACAGGCAGAGTTAATTACAATACTATCAACAAGATTTACTCAAAATAACCACCATTAGCATCGATCACAGCTTCAATTCTGCTTCGGAACCTCGAACAAGCTGATGTACAGTCTCCCTGGGAAGGGCCGCAAAAACTGTTTTAATTTTATCCATTAACTGGGCTTTTGTATTACTGGAAGTGCGATTGGTGTCTTTTTCAACTGCGCCCCATACAAAATAATCCATGGGGTTAAGGTCTGGGGAGTTTGGAGGCCAAACATTTGGACTGGTGAAGTCGTAGAAATTTTCAGACAACCATTTTTGACTTTTCCCAGAGGTGTGGCAAGGGGCCGAATCCTGCTGCCATACATACGGCCTACCATTGGCTACCCTTGTTATCCAGGGCTTGACTACAGTTAGCAACTCCACGAACAAAGTCCGAATTCCAATGCCAGGGTTCTTCAACACCTGTTCCTGCAGATTTGCGAGGAATTCTGCTGTACGAACGCAATCAGATCGTCTGCTAGGGATCTTTCTTCTTGCTACATCCTCGTAGTCACCATTGCAAGTCTCTAGTTCATGCCTGATTGTTTTTACTGTATTCAGGGAGCATTGGGCAGCAGTCGTAATATCCTTATTTTGATGGCGGGCACGAATCATCATGATACAAGTTATTCTCTTCCATGATTCAGGTGGGTTCCAGCTATCCATCCTTTCTGACATCTTGTATATGAATGAAGAAGGGTCCAAACTTTTAAATGAAGAGAAGTGTGTGTTAATACATGTAACTTACGGAAAAATATAATTAATTATAAATATGTCAAATTTATCCCGAACACCCTGTATATTACACGAAGTAAGGCATGGTTCAGCATCAGGTACCTAGGGATTGCCACGCCAGTACTCACTAAAGTGAGCCCCTGAGGCTATAATATAATATAATATAATATAATATAATAATATATAAGCGATAACAGAAATTACAAGAAAACAGTCAAATTTATTAGGAGAGGAGACTTTCGTTGTTTTACATGAACAGACTGCACCACAATGTTCTAAATTTACTCAGGTATTTTTAATCCCCTTTTTGAAGTTGTTCGATACCTGAGAAAATGTGCTTATTAAGTAGTTGCTGCTTTATTATATCGCTGCATTTATAGAGAGTGAAGCTCAATCACGTGGCAGAAAATTTTCATAAAGATATACGAGACTACCACCCTGCTCACTAGAGGGATGAAGGGATTTTTTAGAGTTCCATTGTGTTCATAGCATATTTTATAAAATCAGGAGCATATTTCTATATACCGGGTGATTATCAAATAATGTCAAGTGTTCAGAGCCTTCTAGCAAGTAATGTATTGGACGAAACACACCAATATTCGGTAGACGTACACAGTGGAACATGGGGATTCAATTTAACGAAAAATAAATAGTACCAAAAGTCGCCAACAGGGGAAATTTTGGCGCTGCCAAATTAATTTTAGTAGGTGTGACTAATGAATGACTAAATGGCAAATGAGAGACAGCACACATCAATTTCATGACGTTTATTGTTAATTACAAATGAGGTTCAATATGACCACCATTCTGATGTTTCCGGAACTGCATACGGTGCACGACATTTTCCACAGTGGCTCGCAACATATCGGAATAGATTTGTCTCACGTGTAACGTTATTCGATCTTGCAAAGTTGGAATATCGGGTATATTGCCCTTGATACACAATGCTTTTAAGAAATCCCCACAGCCAAAAGTCACAAGGATTGAGATCAGGAGATCTCGGTTGCCATGGCGTGGGAAATGCACGACTAATGATTCTTCTGTCAGAGAAATGTCGCAAAACACGCTGTACCTGAAGTCCGATGTGGGGTGGTGCACCATCCTGCATGACGTGTTTTTCGTTAAATCGAATCCCCATGTTCCACTGTGTACGTCTACCGAATATTAGTGTGTTTTGTCCAATCCATTACTTACTCTCGCTTACTTATTCCTTCTGAAGATTTTCATTTTAGTGCATATGTATGAGGCTTAATAATGTCTCTCAAACTTTATCATATAAGAATTAAGTGGATATTAAATCCAACATAATTTTAGAGCCGAATACAGAAACTATAAAAGGCTCGAATTCGAAACTTTTATAGTTTCGATACGAAATTTTTATTGCTTCTGTATTCGGCTCTGAAATTACTAGGAAATTATGTTGGATTTAATATCCACTTATTTCACTTAATTTTGCATTGCCGAATTGAAGCCTTTTGGCTCATTATTTATATTATCATATAATTTTTGTTATTTATTTTTAATATTAGCTTGTTATATCAAAATAAGTGTTCACATATTTTTTATCTAACTGATTTATTGATGAACAAATATATAATAAGCATACATGGTTGTCAACAATAAAATTCCTCATTTTGCTTTAGACAATACAGATCTGACGTCACGATTTGCTGGTTGTTTTAGATTACTGACTGGAGAGGTGAGTATCAAAATACCTTTAAATATGTAGAACTTTACTTTCTAATGAATACTGATTTTCCATTTTTGGAGCGTGATAATTACTTTCTGCTATTTCTCTCGTTTAGATATATAATAAACCTATAGGAATGAAGATTGAAAATCAGTGATTTTATTTTTTCATGGATCCCTATTAAATTAACGAAAGAATATCCGTACGTTTTACATCAGTACAGTAGAATGTGCTTTTACACGGAACTACAAGATTAGGACCACGGAATATCCGCTTCCTTTCATTTAATCATGTAGTTATTAAGAAACCAAAGAATGAATGTTTGTATAAAATACAGATGACACAAAGAGCAGTCTCCGTTGTCAGGAGATATATGCATCCCCAAGGCAAGCACAGTTTTATCGTCCATTTATAGATTCAAGGAAATTTTTAAAATTAAAAACAAAATACTGGTTTATGGTTGTTATACGTAACGGTTTTTCCTGCTTTCTGAACTTGCCGTTTCCAAATCATTGCTTTGGTTGCTTGAAGTGCAAGTCATGAAAATTGATTTCACTCGTGTGAAGAATGGGGGAGGGGGCTTAGGAAACCTGAATGGATGTCTTTGGGAAACGAGACCATAGACTATCAGCAAACGAACGTGAGAAGTTACGGGAGTGAGAGGAGGAGAAGAA
Organism: Typopeltis vanoorti; assembly: GCF_054136105.1. Classification (NCBI taxonomy): domain Eukaryota; kingdom Metazoa; phylum Arthropoda; class Arachnida; order Uropygi; family Thelyphonidae; genus Typopeltis; species Typopeltis vanoorti. The sequence continues at coordinate 70,696,660 of NC_143562.1, read as the reverse complement.
ATGACTCAAGTAGGGAAGTAATGGGAATAAGTGAAATTCGAGAACGTACAGGAGCAAGAAAAGAGAGATGGGAGGAAACGGATGATGATATATTATTTTCCTTTCTTTTTTTTTTTTTTGTAATTTGTTGAACAAGTTGTTTCCGTGCTTTTTAATGTATACCAGTTGAATATTATATAACATAATGAATACAAGATAAAAATTGGTGTTAGTTTAAGAATTCATAACTTGAGCATTATAAGTGGGATTCCTTGAGATTTCACTGCAGTTGTAGAGTCCACGTTTTGTAACATTCTTCTCATGTTCTTGTGTAAACAGGAGGGACTGGATGCAGTTCAAGGTAAAGAAAGAAAATATTTTTGTGTTGGTCGTCGTTCAGAGAGTAGAAAACAAAAATGAAGCAAGAGCAGTAACTTTTATGTAGTTTAAGACACAGTGTTCCTAATAGCATGAAATGGAGGAGGAATGCAGATTCAAAATGTTTCCCCCGACAGTCTCGTTCTATTGGAACGAATCATTGCCATTTAAATAGGCCACTACTTTTTGACATTTTACCCTGTCAGTCAGCAAATATGAAGGCTATGAACAAAGCTTCTTTCTTTTTCTTTTTTTTTTTTTTTTTACAAGTTACTTACAATACGTTGTTTCCTTTCTTGGACCGTCCTGGCACACTTCTATGAAAATCGTGTCAGAGATATACGGCACAAATTTTGAACAGTGTGGAATGAAAGCCTTCATTCCAGTATGGAATATTTCTGAAACAAGATGATGCGAATATCTGGATCTAAAACATGAAACCAGTTTTCGAATCATGGAGAGGAGGAGTATACGTATAAACCCTCCCGCTGGTTTTGTCATAGTGCAATCAAAGTACTAGAGGTGATGAACCTGAATGGCTGACGGAAGCATCTTCCACCGAAAGTTAATCTTGAATGAGATTGACATCTGAAGTATTATGCAAAATAATCATCTAAACAGTGTATCTGGGTTAGTTATGCTGGGTTCCCGAGTAAAAAGGGTTATCAAGAGGTGAATGATGTGTATTAATTCAGTACTTACAGCCAAAATCACTTATTCTGTGCTTAGGTAGTGAAATTAGAGAAAAGGGTTTCGTTTATAGTCGGTATATTAATATCATCAAGTGAGAGATTAGTTTTATTTTATAGTTTTCGAATTTTGACAGAATGAAATGAATCTTGAAAGACAGGAAGTCAAAGACGGCGGAGAATTGAGAAAAAAGGAAGACAGCATATGGACAATGAAGATGGAAAAAGGAAATTCTAGGTTAGGAATCGCTTGGAAAGAATACCGAATTACACGAAGGAAAAGCATCTACCAAGCGGAAAGAATCATGTTGGTTGTAATTTGAACAGTTAAATTGGGATATGGTTATTGTTGTTGCGGTGGTATTGGTGGTGGAGGAGGAGGAAGAGATTTGGGTCTGTAAGAAACAGAACACACACTTTGAACGTGTGCAGTTCAGAATGCACGTGAATTGAATCTAGCACTGAAGTGACGAAAGTAGGTATTGAATACAGAAATTTTGATGTAAGATTTTGTTGTTGTTATTTAAGTGTCTTTTGTGGGGGAGGGGTTGGAGGAGGTTTATTTTAAAATTATCCGCAATGACACTATATTTTTAGGTTTAATTCCATTCTAGATGTATGATTCTAGATTCAGTTGTTGAACGACATTCATTCTAGATTCATTTTAAATAACACAGTCTAGAGCAGCTTCAAAACGCGTTTTAACTCACGATAAACTGCTTATGTTTATATAGGATTTCAGCAAACATTTTCTAAGAAAATAATTTTGAATTTTTATTATATAAGTATTGTTTTATTTTTTAGATTACTGACATCGTTCGAGATTGTGCAGCTCGTTTTTATCCGGATGAAGAAAATAAAGCAATGGCATTCGTGAATGGATTTTGCAGTGAAGACAACAATCATTTTCTGGTAAGTTCTTTAATCCAATCAATTTCCTGGAAAATAGAAAAACACAGCGATGCATGTGAAATTATTAAAAATTATTTTCTTGTTTTGGTAAGCTGGCATTCTCTACGGATGTGTGGGATAAATTACTAAAGGTTTTTTTCAAATAATGATTTCTTCAGTCGGTTCTTAAGGATTATTCTAAATTGCATTCCAATTTAGAATAATTGGAGCGCAATTTAATTATTATTATTATTATTATTATTATTATTATTATTATTATTATTATTTGACACCTCCAGGGAGTCCAAAGACTAATCGAGGTAGAGTGCGCCAACAGCATCAAAAGATTATCCCCTTGCAACTACTAACCGCGTTCAAACTTACTTAACTGAGCCATTAGTAGTAGAGGCTTTTTTCCTTTAAAGACAACCTACTTTACTAAACATTTTTTTCAGTGATCATCCCTTTAAAGGAATTGGCAACACATCGACCACTACTGTAAAAAAATACTTCTGATTCCAATAGTAATTTGATTCCAGAACACAGTAGTAATTCCCTAATTCTGTATAATTGTAAGGGCACTAGGAACTTTCATCATGATTACTAAAATGATTCAGGATCTGATTTTGAAATCAGGTTTAGACTAGATCTCAAAATGCGTAGTGGCCTTTGTTTTCCAAAAAATACAACCAGGATAAACGTATGCAACAGTAGTCGACTGGCATTAGCGCTCTTCGGTTCTTGAGAACAAGTGATAATCAAGAATTGGAGATGGACAACAAATTTGCTTTTACTAATATAACTCAAAGCAGATGTCCTCTTATTATCACCTGTCCTGAGCTTTGATTATATTTGCACAGTGAATACATAAACGAGTTGCTGCGAATTTCTCAGCTGCAAGATCAGGTGTTTATGAATAGAAACATTCACACTACAGAATATAAATGGCTTATCTTTGCTGATTTGTGCGTTACATTTGTATTTCCAGGATCGATTAACTATCAATAATAGATAGTTGATATTTGACATAACGTAAGCTGTAAGGGATATACAAGATATGTTTTCGCTCAATTTATGACCTTGTAAGGAGGGTAATATAGGTTGAATGGTATGCTTTTGGTTATTAGATGGGTTATAGAAAGGACGGAGGGAATGTGAAAGAATTTCCCGATCTCTGGAAGGGTCAGTATTTTTGTTGGTACCAATAGGTTTCTGAAGAGATCGAGGTTTGTTCGAAAGGTAATAAGCGGGAAAAACTTTCACATTCTGTTTTAAGTGTTGCATCTACCTGTTCATGTATTTGGGGGGAAAGAGTTGGATAAATGTGTATGAAGTTCTTTTGTGTTTGCTACAATCTAGGAGGGTATCGTTTTTCTCTGCTGCCTTTGTTTGATATTGCAACGCTGAATGCATTTTCTTTGGTTTGGTTTTTGCATTTGTATCTTGTCATCTTTGACCAACCAAACACCTTTTTTCCCTTTCCTACCGGAAACTATTGTTATTCATCCTGTAAAGTCATGAAAATAGGCGGAAGCACTCATACTAGTATAGTCAGTAATATTCAGTGTTAGGGCTAAGGAAATACGAGATGGCGGCAGTTGTCTGTCGTACTCTCTGAAATGGATAACAACTGAAAATCAATTCTCCTTACTCAACCTTAGTGATCCTTAGTGATTGGCTAAGAATGGATATTAGTTGCCCTGTAGGATTCAACAACATGCAGTCAGTGCTAAATAGCCTCTTCTACTGATATTTGGTATAAAACGGAGTTAGGGAGTTAGTATTATTATTATTATTATTATTATTATTATTATTATTATTATTATTATTATTATTATTATTATTATTATTATTATTATGAGTACTAATATACATGGAGTACATATAATTATTTCTATGCTTACTCAATGGAGTGAGCATAGTATATATTTAGTATAATAATCAAAGTATTTAAAATAACTGATACGCCGAATTGCAGTGTTTTCTCAATTTCTTTACTACTGTCTTTGCTATGGAAATATAAATGATATTTAATCCAGTATAGAGTATTCCTGAGTGTGTAGGATTACTAAATCTCCTAATGTAGATAATTTGTGGGCAGCACTTCTTATTCATACTACTTCAAAACTGTCATCTGCTTTTCCAGCCACCATTACGTGCGTACACTTAATAATAGGAAAATCTGGTAGGAAAGCTAACAAAAGCTGGTTTGTTAAATTTATTAATACGTGATATGGTCCTTTCCTAGAAAGGAAAATCAAACTCCAAGGTGCAATTTGAAGATCCAGTTAATGGATTTTTGTACGAAACCAGAGAAAAACTAAATGTTACTTTGAATTTCAGATTACAATAATGTCTCCAGAAGACCTATGAATTTTATTTGATTTGTTTATTCTTGCAAAATAAATAAATAAATAAATAAATAAATAAGTAATTTTCAATTTTTCATTTAAATGTTTTTTTTTTTCAGCAATATATCTGTCAACATCATAACTGCGTTTTATGACTGCTGCTACACAATCTAACATTTATTATTATGTGTTTTATTAATTATAAACATGAACTAATACAAAAATGGGTAACAAGTTTTATTTTGCAACAAATGCATTTTTTCTGTTATTTACAGACTGGACGTTGTACCTTCGATAAAGTGAGAGAAGTAAGTAGAATTTGTTTATTTTTGAAAAATATTTCTCTAAATTATATATACTTTACGTATGAAACAATAAAGCTTGTGCCTCAGTGGAAATGGAGGATGATTCTAAACCCAACACAGCAAGGAACAAATTGAGTATACACCACGACACCCCCCCGTCAAATAAGATAAAACAGAAAAATAACTCAGTAAAATGACATTGTAAAAGTTTGTACAAATTTCTATAAGTCCTTACTAACTGATCTAAAGTATTCACAATAGTTCCACAGATACTGATATCAGGATAGTAAGTCAAATCAGTCTTTCCTACATCCTTGTTCAATCCGATAATCATAAATTATTTATATTCCTGTAGGGATTTTCCTAGTCTGAGAATCAAATTTGGTAAGTTTATTAATACGTGATATGGCCCTTTCTTAGGAAGGAAAAACAGACATCATTGGTGTAACCTCCAAGATGCAATTTGAAGAGTCCAGTCATTTCGCCATAACATTTGTTTAGCATATGTGCTGATATTCGTTTTGGTAATATTGATAAGTTTTAATTTGCTAAAACTTCTTTCAGCTGTTGCTACCGTTATATGAATTGTCAGCAAAAGTCTCAATGCGACCCACGTATTTGGAACTACTGTATTCTGAAAATTGCTTGCTTTTAAAACTTGTAAAGTTTATAACAGCAAGCTGATGTTTTCCCGAAGTAAATTACAGTGGTATCTCTCTAATCCGAACCTCTTTAGTCCGAACCCTCCAGTAATCCGAACTGTGGTTTGAAAGAAATTAAAGTTTTATTTATTACGCATCATTTTGTGTACTATTATTTTTATTTAATAATTATTGTTTTAACTATTATTATTTATTTTATTATTATTACAATACAGTATAACTACGGTGATACACAAAAAGTGGAAATTCAAAATGTGCATAATTTGGTTAAAAATATAAATCCAGATGTTGAGATGTTGAAATTTCACAAACAGATGCTACGGAATGGATTACATGTAGAACCGAAAGTGAATTCGAAATCAAATCAGATGCTAAAATTATAAATATGACCGCACAAAATGAATTAGAAGACGAAGATGACGATAAAGAACTCGAATAAAAAAAAAGGAAACCATGAAGAGGCAGTTGACAGTTTTAATATGTGTGTATAGAATGTGCTAAGCAGAATGAGCCATTCCACAAAATTTTATTGCTAATGCAGCTCTGAGAAGTATTCGAAAAAAGTTTAGCGTCCAAGAAGCAAAAGAAAATCAGTGACTTTTTTTACAAAGAAATAAAAAACTTTTTTTTTGTGTTATTTTGTGAAACGTTTTTTGTGTTGTGTACAAGAAAGTGATATTTTTTACGCAAATTAAGTTATACTGAACTATGCAAATTTATTAAATCACAATCCTCACCAATACAGGTACATACAAACTAAATTTTTTACCAAAATAAACTTGTGTATTATTTTTTAAGTTTTACATTACAGTGCAGTAGCTTTTTTCTATCAGTTACTTCATTTATTTACAGAATTAAATTGACATGTCATTATAATCTGATTATTTTTGTCTTAAACTCTAGTTATTGTTGGGGGGTTAAATTGTCTAATCTGAACTTTTCGCTAATCCGAACGAGCTCTGTTTTTATTATTTCGGATTAGCGAGATACCACTGTATTTAGAGATTTAATTTCTTCAGAGTTCGTTCCCTTCAATGTCACTACTATTTTCATCATTAAGAATTTAACACAATGTTTTCATTTAAATTCATTCATGTAATTCATTTAAATTACCTATTTTAGTTAAATTAAAGAGAAAATCCCAAATTTTTAAACGTTTTTATTTGCTCAAATCTTTCTTCAAGAGATGTTAAGATTGTGTCTTAAATGATATTTATCGTTGTTCTAAATTCTGTTTTCTCATCAACATCAAGAATGGTGTCTTCAGTTTCGTAATTAAATAATTTCGTTTTACGAACTGTTCTTTTTTCTGCAACTATCCATTCATAAACGTTTTGCTAATTCTTCAACTCGAATCAAAGCATTTTCAAATCCTATTTCGTACTTGCTAAGCACACATTTCTATCAATAGAAGATAATGAATTATTTTATGTTATTTCAATATTAGCATCTTCTCGGAGCGGAAGAAATTATAGCAATACTTCTATTGTTAGGTCTCCGAGAAATAGTTTAATATTTTACTATTTAATTATTCTTAATAGTTCAACTAAACAAATACCATTTACATAGTTAATGGTATTTCATTTGAACTATTAAGTATAAGTAAATAGTAAATTGTTAAACTATTTCTTTTGTGGAATTACTTTTGCGAATATGAACAACGTCAATATAACAATATAAAAGGGAGTTTTTCTAGGGAGTTGCCAAACATGTAGATTTCTCTCTCAAGAGAAGGGTTATGTTCTACTATATGGATGGTGATAATGAGAGATCCAGGAGTCATTTTGAAACAGTGCTATGGCTTGAAAAGCTATAAGGAAAGAATGTCAGTAGTGCATTCTTTCCTTGCAGCTTCAGATGTCATACTCAAGGTCAGGAGGATATGCCAAGTTGGAATTTTGAGGTTGAGTAGGATATAAAGGAAGAGCTTCTTGAAAAGAAAATATGGTGGAGAAAATATAACTAAAAAAGGTGATCAGCCTACTCATAAGCATAACAAAGTAACTGCAATAATGGTGTCTAGTATTGTAAAGAAGGCCAAATCAGACTCTGGGAGAGAATTAGCCAAACAAGCCAAAGTAAACCCATAAGGGTTTTCTTGTTATGCAGCAAGTAAGAGCAAAACTGACTATGATAGAATGGCAAAACACCGCTCATAGTAGGAAGGTGGCCGAACAAAAAGAAATAGTCCAGTTGCTGAGTGATCAGTTTTCAAATGTGGATCATCCAAGTGGTAATTTTACAGTTCCCGATGTTACAGAGATGAATATCAACATCAAGGTAGATAAACAGAAGGTGTTCAGCATATTATAAAATATCAAAGTGAACACAGCAGTTGGCAAATGGATGGATTCAGTATCAGCCAGTGTACTAATTAAATGTGAATGAGAATTGACATTACCTCTGACGAAGTTGTTCAATCAAATTCTGAGCTCTGGCAGGGTTCCAAAGCAGCAAGGTGGCTCCAAGACAGAGGTAGGAAACTACAGACAACAATAAGTAGATCGGGTTGTGATACTGTATAATGGGTAACATGGCTTTGTAAAGATTAGGTCCTGTATTAGTACTTATCCATACTTTATAATAAAGTGACAGCAGAACTGGATAAAGGTAATGGCTATAGCATAATACTGCTCGACTTCGCCTAGGCATTTTACATAATTCCACATGGAAAACAAGTCTCAAAAACTAGAGCAAGTGGGAATGGATATGAGGCAATTAACATGAATGAGAGTCGCTGTTGGAGAGACAACAGAGAGTAGTATATGGTGGAGTGGAATCCAGGAGAATGATTGTGAGTAGTGGAGTACCTTTGGGTTCTGTACTAGGGCCACTACTCTTTAATTTTTATATCATGATAGAGAAAGATTTGAGGGAATTTTCACTTGTTTACCGATGATGATGATGCAAAACTGAGGAGAGCAATAGATAATACAGGTGAGTATAGATAATGAAATTATCTATACTCATAAATGATAGAATTTTCAATTTAATGTTGGAAAATATACGGTTATGCGCTTTGTGTTGAAAAGGTTGCATAAGGTGTAACATATAGATGGTAGTGGTGTGCAGGAAATTGATCAGGCTAAGGACATTTGGGATAACAAAGATCTAAAGTTCAAAACGCATATCACAAAAGTTTTTAAAAGCGCTCAAAGAATTATTTGGTTGTTGAAAAACTCGCTAATAAATAATGATAAGAAAGCTATTATCCCTCTCTATAAGGCTAGGTTTGGGCCACATCTGTATTACTCTCAGCAAATTAGGTCGCCTGTTTCTTGGGAAGAGGAGTTGTTCGAAAGGATTCAGAGAAAAGTGATTGTGATGGGGCAGATCTGTGGAATACTCCTTATGAGGATCGGTTGAATGTTTTTGAGTTACAAAGTAAGGGGGTTAAAAAGTTTAGTTCATAGGCGGAAAATAGGGAACATGATAGAAACGTTCAAGATATTAATGGGATTTTATAAAATTCATGACAGTGACATTTTTCAATATATGAGAAAAAGTCAGAGAACTAGGAACCTTTCGTGGGAACTGTGGAGGAGTGTAGTTACTAGCAGTATGTGGACCAGATTTATTGCCATAAGAGTGGTGAGTAAGTAGAACGGATTGCCAGAAATTATTGCGAGTTCTCTGACAGTGTATGGATTCAAGGAAAGGTGTCATAAGACTTGTGTATATACACCTGGTTAATTAGGATCTCCCACGATCCATCTCCAGATTCCATGGATGCTGTAAAATAATTATAATAATAATAGTTTAAATGTGTACAGTAGTATAAACGTAGAATTTCTTAAATAATATTTCGCACAACGGTAGTTACGTCACCCCCCCTCCTCACTTTATTTAAATTTTTATGTTACACCCAACAGGAGCGGCTGGTTAGTCATCCTACAGCAAGTTTGTTTTTGATTTCATATTTCATTTCCACTATTATGTCACTTTGCTATGTTTTTTTTAGTATCCCTACTTGTTGTATTACTTCGGCTCTGCATACTGTACAGTATTAATATGGTGCATAAATTTAAAATCAGACAAGATAGCAAAACCGATCAGCAGCACAACCACGTCAACATCGTAACTATTATTTGGTAATCGATTTGATAAACACACGTACGCACTATATTGCATAACTACGCCCGTTGTTTGAATGTAATATTTATGAATGCGTTTATTTATCGCAGTTAAATTACATATATTCGATGTTATTGAAACTCCAAAAAAGATCTCGTAAACCCAGAAACTCATAAAGCGAGAAATGCCTGTATTTTAAACTAGATTATTTCCTTTTTTCTATCGGTGCGTAATTGTTTGATTCCAAGAATAGGACTTATTCTGTATTTTTATGTTTATTTTTCTTTAAATTTCAGCAAAATCCATGGCTTGCCGTTCAACCTCAGCTTGAAGTAAGTATTTTAATTAGTTTTTAATTTAATAAAAATTCACCTATTAAGACACACACACACACACACACACACACACACACACACACACACACACACACACACACACACACACACACACACACACACACACACACTGGCAGGCACGTTAAATCGTATTGTTTCTTTGTGCTGATAATGGGTACTCTTAATGTCATTGAAATTAATAACCCTTTAATAATATTAGCGAACATTGCTATGACAACCTTTACAAATGCTGTTTTCACCAAATATCACTGGGGTAGGTGTGCTTAACTAGAATTATTCCAGAGAAAAGTAAGATCTATTTGAATGTGGCTTGCACTCACATTCCATTTATATTCCATTTTACCGCATTAAAATTCAAAGGGCAGAATTCATATTCCTTTGTAATGGGACTTCGATACATTTATATATATTCCATCATTGTTTTCAATTATTTTAAAACAATGTGTAAAATTATTAATGAAAAAACACCGTTTGTATTTGCATTAATTCCTTAAAAATACAACAATCCCTCCTGATGCAGTCATTTATTTTATTTGATTTTTTGGACACAACTTTGAAACTTATGGAAGCTATGAAAAGTGTACAACTGAATCATAATCATTATGATTCGGCGGTGCCTTTAGAAGTTTAATAATGTAGAGTGTAACTATAAATTTGTAATGCAAATATGCAAATAATACAAATCTTACAAATATGGAGAAATAGTTATTTACAAATCTTAGATTAAATTCATTATCATGAAAACCCTTCATCGATACTTAACATGGAATTATCTGGTAATTTTAATTTGACTTTTATTTTAACTCATGCAATTAAAATTATTAATAAAATAATAGAAAAACTATATTTTGCTTTCACAGGAATGTCTGTTGAAGTTGATTGCTGAACATGGATCCAACCAAATTGGAAATATTCCGTAATAACTACGGAATCATCGTTTGTAAATGCGAGTATTGTAGTCTATGAATAACATAATCCTGACTAAATATTACATAGTAATGCGATATACAAATTTTGCTTAATGTACTATATTAATCAAAACATTCAATGTTCCAAGTGCAGAGACTTATTTCCTTTTGTTATTCTTTAAAATAAAGATTTTTATTTAACAATTTACAACATTTTTTTCCCTTAAACAAAAAAATTAAAACCTAATTTTTAGGAATATTCTGAAATGGATCCATGCACCTATGCCTAATAAACTACCTTTCTAAAATAATAAATTTTGCCAAATATTTCATCCAAGAATGCAGCATATATTCTTATTAAGTCTTTATATATAAATAGGTTATAATATAAATACCACATTATTTGAGAGACTAATATACATAGAAACTTTGAAAGTTTCGAAAATTTGGTTAGAGAGCTTATTGGGAATTTTCTACATAAATTCGACTTTGAAATAAGGTTGAATCATTAATATCTCCTATTTCTCAATAATATACATTTTCGAATAATAAACAAATTGGATTTAGGATGAACGGAACTAAAATGTTCCATATATTTACACTCTATATCATTGAAATAAAATACACATAACAATGTGCCATAATTTATTGACTTACGAAAGTATTTAATTTAATTTGGCATGTTGCCCTTTGGAACATTCTGCAACGTTATGAAACACACAGCAAAATAACACGACTAATTGAATTTCTGTACTCATCTTCTGAAATTAGGGTTGAAATCAACCGGAGTTATAGGACTCCTTCTCCGATGGAGCTCTGAATGAGACAGGAGTGCAAATTATCATCAATGTTATTTAACGGCTTCCTCGAATCTGTTGTTAATGAAGCCCTGGAAAACTCTTATATTGGAGTGACGGTAGGAGAAAGAAGAATAGGACATCTAATCTTTACTGATGATATTGTTCTTCTATCAGAAAACTGATTAGATCATCAGTAAATTACGAAAGAATTAGATTATACTCTTAAAAATATGGCTTTGCTATAAATAACCATGAATCGAAGACAAATATCTGTGCTTCTGACCAAGAAGGAAGCGCCATAGGAGAAAAGGAAAAAAATAAATAAAACTCCTACTGAGGATACACCTATAGAAGTTGATCAGTTTAAATACGTAGGCAATATCTGTAATGAACATGGAAGATAAGATGATATATTAGAAGATAAATTGCAAAAGCAAAAACAGCACTCCAGAAACTAAAATCACTTTAGATAGATAACTAGCTAACAATTATAAACAGCTTTTGCCTCTTTATCGAGTTACTGGAATAAGTCCTTCAAGAATCTGAATTGGTAGACCATTTGATTGCGGATATGACCAAGCCACATAAGTTGTTTCAATCTAATCTTAGTTAAGATGTTATCTTGAGGACCGGCGAGAAAACTTATTCTTTTTCTTACTTCAAATTTTGTGATGAGATCAGTTTATATTTAGGAGTCGTCATTAGCAACTCATTTCAAAAACCAGCAAACGTTTTCAGTCTTCTTTGAAGTGGGTCAAACTTGCACTTCTTTATCGATATACTGAATTAACTATTGACACACTAGTTAATTCGGTACATCTATAAATTTAGAAGTGAAAGTTTGATCCTCTTCAAAGGAGATTTTTCGATCAATCTCATTTGCTGTGAATTATCGTTCGATGAATTGCATTTACAATTAATTGTTGGTCGTTTGATGAATTGCTCTTCGTTAAGTTGTTCGATTAATTGTTTATTTGACTATGGTTTTTCGATGAATTGTCGTTCGATGTATTTCCATTCGGTAAACTGTTTTTATCAGTTGGATCTAAAACAGTCTTATGTTAGTATAAGTAGCATAATATAGTATAATAGTGCATAGAAGTAATAGGATTGGGAAAGGAGTTTTGATAATGACAGCAGAGGAAAACTGAAGCCGAAAAGAGTACTTCAGGATAGATGTTTATCAGGGGAACAGGGATTCGTAGCGCAGTATGAAATATTTCGCTTCTTTCTGCTATAATCCAGGAGGTATAATGGACAATGTAGATTACATGCCTTGAAAATTAGCATGACGAGTACAGGTTGAGAAATTATGTGGGATTTCATTATGGGGACAGATTTGAGAAAGGAATTGTCATAAGCTAGGAAGGAAATGTAATTTTTATATTTGCATGAGATAATTACGTAAGGCATCTAAAGAAGAGGACACGGGGTTAAATATTGCTGGATCTGATCACAGCATCAGAGAACTTAAGGTTAAACAATCGATTTGAGCTGCCTCTGCTTGGGAAAGTGACCTTGAAATCTTGTAGATGATTGCTAAAGATAAAAAACGTTTCTCTTAAGAAGGATGGGTTATTTGTAGAATTACAATGCAAATGATTTTTTAACTAACTGATTCAGATTTCAACAGTGTTGTCATAAGAATTTGAAGTAGACAAATGTTGGTGCTGCATGGGAATTGCCCAAGAGATCTTTGAAGAAAGATAATAACGTATATCAGTATATCAGAAAATATACCCAGAATCGGAATCACGAAGATAAATCAGGCAGCAGTTAAGTTAATGAAGAGCTTCATTAAGCAGGAGTTGCACACACAAAGTTGTGGAGGGACTATGTGCCCATGAGCAATGAAAGGCACAGGCAAGAAGGGTGACATGTATTATAAGGAAGGCCAAATCAAATTAATCGGGAAAGCTAGCGGATGACGCCAAAGGAAATGATAAAGAGGTCTTTATAATTTTATTATATTATTTCTATGTAGCAAATTAAAGGAGCAATGACTATGGAAAGGTGACAACAAAGTACTGAGTGCAGGGCGGTAAAAAATGATTGATAACAAAGAGTACGTTTATGTAGAAGTAGTGTCCAAAAGAAGGCAAGTGACCAGTGCTGTAACAGCACTGGCTGAGTAATTGGTCCTCTATTATTTTTGTGCATCAGTGATATAGGAAATGCTCTGACAAGAAATATTCAATTGTTTGCTGTTGATGCTAAATTTGGAAGAAAGCATTTGGAAGATTACAGGAAACTGATGACGCCTGTGTCTTGGATGCGATTGTGAACAGGGAGTTGAGAGAGAATGTTGCGAAGTGAACCTAAACAGCACATCAGATTACGTGGTTTGAATAACACACTAACAAGCAGGGATAGGAGAGGTTATTGTTCCCATATATAATGGGTTATTAAGGTCATGCATGGACTACTGCTGACAGATCGGTACACCCGGTTTCCTTAGCGATGGAAAAGTTGAAATTAAACAGCAAGTCAATGAAATGTCCTCTCCATCGGAAATAGGTTAGTGGCTTTTGAGTTTCAAATATTAGCTGATAGGTGAAAGAGAGGTGATATGACAGAATATTACAAGGTATTAAAGGGATTTTATAGGAGGGATAGACAAAACGATTTTAAAAAACAATATCAAAAGAAGTGACAGAACAAGGGGGTCTCATGTGGAAATTGTGTAAGAATATGGTTCGTAAGGATGTTAGAACTAGATTTGTTGCTTCGGGGTGATGAATGGATGCAATGGATTAGCGAAGGTGCTTGTGATTGCTTCTTCAGTAAATAAGTTTAAGGAGAGGTATGATAGATATTTTGTGAATAATGGATCCTCCGCGATGAGTCTTATGATTCCATGGAAAATGACTGTATACTACTTATTACTATTACTACTAATAATAATTCTCTTCATGATAATTTCGTATAGTTATTGGTGACAAAAAGTGATTTTAATTTGAAAGATTAAAAAGTAAATATAAAATTTAGACATTTAGCTGTTCCATAAAGTAGTCAACCAAAGGTGGAGAAGGACTGTCTGTCGTTGTTTGAACTTTCAATATGAACAAATTATTTTGACAGGTAAAACTGACTGTTTTTTGCTGTTTCTAGGGAAATGAATTTATAACAAAAGTGACCAATTGTTTTTGTAAATCAATTTTTAAAGGTAGTTACCTTTCGTTCTCTTGCTTTGTCTATGTTCATTTTATCTTGAATGAAACATACTGGAATTCCTACTATATTCCACATTTCTCTACACGGGGTAAGTTGCTTATGCGTGTAATAATAATACTATAATACCATATCCCCACAAGTATAATATTATTCATGAGCAAACAAAAAGCCGTTCTGCAATTATAACTATACTTTTAATTCTAACAAAATGGAGTAGTGTATCGCAGAAGAAAGAGCAATAGGGATAAGGGCTTCATTTCAGCGATGTTCCTCTTCTTTTTCATCCCATAGTCCAAGAACGACCGTAGAGTATATATTAGAAAATATTTATCACAGAAATATATATATATTAAGTATACCAAGTAATTTTATAAACTTGGTTTTTTACTCCATCTGCCAAGTAAGCAAAACAGTTAAGTTTGCGCCTGAACGTAGTTCAAATCTAAAGGTAGTGCAACACTAGGGCAACTCGTAGTAAAGGTGGATAAAGTGCTGATCACTATTCTTAGTATTTCCCACAACGTAAAACACATCTCACTAGGAGATGTATACTGTTATACATTATGGGTGGGGGGTCACTATCCAGACCGGTTTCAACCTTTATATATATATATATATATATATATATATTATTCTGTGTATTCCAGAGCTGCTCTTTTCGAGTTACTGGAATAAGTCCTTCAAGAATTTGAATAGGTAGACCATTTGATTGCTGATATGACGTAGCCAAATAAGGTGCTTCAGTCAAATCTTAGTTAAGATGTTTTTTTGAGGATGTGCGAAAACACTCACTTCTTTAGTAATTCGTCGAAAGATGAATTTTCTTGAAAACTTTGTTTTAAGCTGTTTGATAAGAACACATGATGTTACCCAAGTTGTAGACAACATATGTAGCTAGTCATGTGATACGTTATAATTATTTTCTTGTTTTTTAACAACATTATTCTCTAAGCGTAATTCTACTTCATTTTGTAGACAGTGATTTATCTCGTGACATAATAACTTCTGCGGTTGATATAGAAATGAATAAAAAAATTGCAAGATATTCATTAATTGTGCGATCTCAGCGCTCACTAACGGCATAATGGTCGTTACAACGTAATTCACGTATACTATGCATTGCTGTGTTCTCTATCAATCACAAAAAGTTAAATTATACTATATGCTACGAAAATTACTTAAATACACACGACGTGCTCCAATTAATAGCATTTTTCTGTAAAGATCGTTCTACCTAATTTTTTTCACAACAACAATGGTCAGATTGAAATCATAACTGACATATTCTAATTTAGATCTTAACTATAAAATTTAATTAAATTTTATCCTGCCAGAGCAGAATTATTAATATAATTTCCAAACTTCTTTACCGAAATATTCTAATAAAAGTGATCCTGTTGGAACTAAAACTGAATAATACAAACTTCTTGTGCGTTTTACAAATTCACGTTTGTGCGTATTCCACTAAGTCAGAGAGTTATTGCAATATGAAAGTGTCGACATATTTGAATTGAAAACTGGAACGGTTCGACAAATTTTTGCAAAAGTCTCAAATATCAAATCAGAGAGTAAAAACACATATCGAGATTTTGAGATATTTTGCGTTTAGTTTAGCTTCCAGTAAAGTTCAGATCCTTTAGGCGACGATCTTTCCTGTTGTGAGAAATAAATTTGAATAAATTTATTGCTATACATAATCAGTGCTCAGTGATTGAGATTTACGAGATGAGTATTAATAAAATGCATATTTCTTTCATATGTACAATTCGATTACTCTACTTAATTTTGTGACTAAACTCTTAATAAGGTAAATATCTAAGATTCAAAAAGTGTATGACGTTACAAAGATCTTATTTTGAAAATGTAAATAATTGATTAAAGTTGGGGAAAAAAAAGCTATTGTATTTTTGGCAATATTCAGTATTTAATAATTGGATTTTCTTCCGTGATTGCACTATCGCATTTCTTTTCTATTTTATTTTTCGTTTGATGTATCTTTTTTTTTTTCATTTTTGTATACAATTTCTTGTTTCTTCTTTCTTGTCGAGCAGAATGTACATTTTCCAGTGTTTTGGATAGCACATACACGGTAATTGAACTTTTCATTAACATCAAAAATAAGTTGTGATTTGCACAACAATATATGATGTTTACAATAAAAAGTTGCTTCCCTATATTCAGAAAGTCAGCCGAGTAGACAGAATTTTACAGTTACCTCACGTAATGTTATAAACGCTTTACTTATCAAATGCAAAATGAAATCTATATAATGAAAATAATTAAATAATACAGAAGCATGTCTGTTAGAATAATTTCTGAAAAGTATCAAGCAATAAAAACAAAAGGCAGATAAGAATAATGATACAATGATTTTACAGTTTATTTTTACACACCAAAATGGAGATCATTATACAAAAATGATCATGAAGATATTACACGCACTACATGACTATATTTTTTGTTTTATAATTCCTTATTATTCAGCAAATGCTGCCTCAGACATTCTTTTTTCATTCTTCTTCACTTTCCTCTGACTCAGATTCATTAAAGATGTTGCCCATACATCTCTATAAAATAAATTTTAATTTTTTTAATGTGTAATTTTTATTTTTTATTTTTCGCAATATAAAGAATATCTAACTGAAACAGACAAGGTAATAAAATAATATTATCTAAGGAAATTGCACTATGAGTATTACAAAGAAGACTAATTCATATTACTGTAATTCTATTTAATTCTAATCTAAACAAAATTTTGTATTCAATATATATAAGAAATAGTAAGCTAAGTTACATAAAGAAAAATCTCTGAGTAAAAAAAATAATAACATAACAAGAATAAGAGAGGTATAAATTGCGAATTTATTTTACTTGTTTTATTATATTTTGCTTACAAATATAAAAAGATGTTTTATAATCTCTTAGTTGCAAACAGGAAGCATACGAAACTATTGTAGCCTTTAATAAACATTTTGATATCAATAGGCAGACGGTTTAATCCATAGTCGTTGCTAGCAGTTAAATTCATATCAAATGACAATTTGAAGAATTAGGGAAGACAGTACGCCAGACAGTCTGCCATATCCTACTCCTAAAGCTAAGTGGTATACTATTATCTGATCTAACGTAAGTTCTACTGAGATTTTCTGAGTGCTCTGATTATAATAAAACAAAATAAACAATACCTGATTACTGTGAATGAAAGGTCGGATAATACTACTAATAGTCGGATAAATTACGAAACAAGCTGCTAACTGTATGTGAAATTCTAACTGCACATTGCATTCTCATGACGATCGTTTAATATGGGTTTAAGAATAATTGTTATTCTGTATAACAAAGAATAAATTTTAACGAGCAGCTCATAATAAAAGTTTCAGGTAACAAATGTGACAAGTCTTACATTAATTTTACGAAATGATCGCTGTTACAAAACAGCACTAACAGTGAGATCCATCACTTTCGTTCCATCAGAATTAAAATAAGACTGAAGACTAACTGCACAGTGAAATTTTGTAACGGTTATTTAAATGCATAATAAAGTTATTCAAATTGATTAAAAAGCAGAAATAAAAAAATGTGTATTCAGTGCATAACATAATAAGACTAGATGAGGAAAATAAGAAGAAATGTCCAGTGAACGCTGAGTAATATATTCACTTTATTAATTCAGCGATTTTCCGATCATGCTTTAAAATCTGAAGCAAGTACGTTTTAGCACTCCAACTTATAAAAATTCGACGTAGACTACAACATAGAAACTGATTAATTTTCCCCAATAATTACAAATAACAAAGCATGCGTTTTTTTATATAATTAACAGTTTAATTGTTAATATTTTCTACGACTGCTACTATTAATAATAATAATAAGAAGAAGAAGAAGAAGAAGAAGAAGAAATTGCTAATTTAGAATATATATTTCATTCAGTTGTAAATAAAAATAATTGACATATTTTATTTGTATATTTCCATGTATAAATATGCTGCATATGGCACATATTGTTTGTTTTTGAAATATGCTCATTTAATGGTGGCAAAAAATAATGTGAATACTTACCATAAAATCAATTTGTGTATGCACCTGCAAATGAACTCTTTCTTCCGGAGTCTGGAATTGAAAGAATTTTATTTAATAAAATTAAATAGAATGAAATATGTTTATAATATTGAACATGCACGTCGATAAACTTGATGATTTACTCAAACAGAGATAGTAGATCATATATTCAAAACGCTGTTTAGGAAACTTGCACATACAATAGAAAACAGTGGTAGTTTAAGATATAGATTCTCACGGTAGGGCTTTGATCATATTGTTTATCAATCAATTTTCTAGTGATATTGCTCTTTTCGGTTTCTTGTCTGCACAGAATGCAAATATCATAATATCATTAAGTGTAGTGTCTTTATATATGGAGCAGCCAGCCCTTTAATTTATGTAGCTGTTTTGCTGGAATTCAGAGCTAGCTTTTCACGTGAAGCTAATACTTTTGAAATTTCCAGCAAGTTGAAATTTACGATTTCAAATTGTTATATATGTATATATATATATAACATATATATTTATATTTATATATATTATGAATTTAAGGCAGCTGGTTTTCTAAAACAAACTTAGAGTTTTTAAAGCAACATCTCCTTATTCTATATTATTATTATTATTATTATTATTATTATTATTATTATTATTATTATTATTATTACGTAACACCTTCAAGGAGTCCAAAGACTCATTGAGGGAGGGCATCTCCTCTATAACCCTCCGTCTCCACCACTCCACCGACCACAACTACCTTCATCATCTACACCAACGCCATCTACTGTCGACTATCACCACTAGTATTTTCACAACAATCACAAACATCCATGCCCATGGCGGGATTCGAACCGCAGCCTTTGGCTAGAGAGCGGATACGCTAACCACTTGGCCAACCAGACCTGCTAATTTTCTTTTTTCGCCGTTCTGCAGAAAAAATAATATAAAGTAAATTACCCCGTTGTCAATTACTGTACATAAACGATTATTTTGTTTATACATTTTTCATTTAGAATTTGACTACGTTGTAAGTGGTTTGGTATTGTTTTAAATTGAACTTCTGAAACTGTATCATTCTGAAAAGTTGTTGTCTAGAGCAATGGTTTTTAAGATGCACCTCACGGCCTGCCTAAACAAAATATCATATTTTACCAGATGTAGTTGGCATAACACACGCAACATCGATATTTTTCAGTGGAAAATACTTCCTACTTTGTGGCGTTTTAACGGAACTGACCAATGTCTCTTTCAGCAAGACAATGAACCGTGTCATAAGGCTACTGCTGCTTTAACTCCGTGGTTTGTGGGCATGAACCTCATCACACTTGACTGGGCTCCAGGGATCCCAGATCGCAATCCTATCGAAGATGTGTGAGATGATCTGGAGTGTCGGGTAAGGTCAAGGTACTTCAGCGCTACAAAAGTCCAGGATCTTATTATATGCTTACAGGACGAATGTTCCAAAATTGCCATTTGTCGCTACTTTACGATTGTGGAAAATATGCCCCGTAGGATTACTACTGTAATTGCAACTAAAGAAGGTCCTATATCTTATTAAGATGCGTGCTCTGGCTGTTTTTTCCTCATAGTTAGTGTCCGTTGACTTTTTTTCAAGCTGTGTATATATATTAATATCTTATCTCTCAGCCCACCAAGAAATTCAAGCTGCCCATTGATCGTGGAACACAACTTGAGAAACGCTCGTCTTAAACATTATTTTTTATATATTTAAAATCGTTCGGTGTTATCCAAGCCTTTCTTTTGAAAGCATGTCAGTTTTATTTGTTGCTATATATATATATATATATATATATATATATATATATATATATATATATATATATATATATATATATATATATATATATATATATATATATATATATATATATATATATATATATATATATATATATTGTACGGAGTGAGTTTAATGCCGATATATGTAGCATCTAGAGTACACGTCAAAAATGCCATCTTCTTCCTTTTTTTCATTTTTTTTATATAGGATATGCTTTTTATAATGGTGGTAATCCCCATAAAGGCAAATACGCCATCACCTTATTAACTTATTAAACCGATATATTATTATTGGATGATATGCACTTTTTTTTTTGTAAACTGTACATTATATTCTTGCTGTCTTGAGAATGGGACATCTCGATTTTCTGGAAGGGGAAAAAACCTTGTTACCTTACAATGAGACCAGGTAACCCACCTCCAGTTGAAATAATATTGAAATGGTTTTTCAAGGTCTGAGATATGAATCAAACGCCCCGTATTGGTTTGATATGCTAGTTTGCATATTATTATCATAGCATAGCATCGAAACTAGAATAGTATAAATGTGAATTAAAACTATGACCTTTAGGACAGAGTAAAAGTGGGGAAGAACACTCGGAGTAGTTACAGCAGGTGATCGCTGTCTTGTAATTTTTTTTTCTCTAAAAATAAGAAATTTAAAAAATCTAAGTAAAAAAAAATTAAAAAATTGGACAATCTAGATATAGGCTGAGATTAATTTAAATCTTTCCAGATGTGAAAATTCTGTGGATTTGCCGAGTAAAAATGGCTTCTATAATTAAACGTTTGCCATGAAAAGTCGAACGAAAAAAAAATTCTCCATGTAGATGCGGTAAACAACATCATACTTTCATCAAAATACAAAATTAAGTAGCTTCAGTTTAATTTCTAATTTCATATTGCATGATTTTACAGATTATTTCACATTGGATGGTCTATTGTTTAAAAACATTTACTTTATCGATATAAATTATTAACCTTTTCTAAGGTATGATATTTCCGGAATATTTTGAACGTCTGATCGATAATTTATTTTTTATTTTTATTTTTCTTGTCTGATACAAATATTTCTGGTGTGTTAAATACTCGCTTAGTAACATTTATCTTCCAAGAAAATCTCATATATTGTAATCATTTTGGGTACGTTGAAAATTTTCGACGAGCTTTTGTGAGATTTTATCACGTGAAACAGTTGCGATAAAAGATCAATAGAGTGGACTTAATAATCCTTTCTGCTTGCTTGTAATTGTGATAATTTGTAAACTTACTGAATGTTTATTGAATTCAAAGAGCCACTGATGATAATGATGATAATTCTACTTCTGGAACCACCTTCTACTGATGATATATTTCATCTGATCGAACCTTACCCTTTTATTGTGATCATCATTTCAAGTCGGTCCTGCGTTTCTGTAACCAGCTTTTTCATTACGCTTCTATATTTGGTAATACCCCACACTGATTACGTCTCCTCCAAAAGTCCACACAAAACATAATTTTCAGGCAGTATTAACCGTTCTTTCGTACTCATAACACTATGATAATTAACAGTCTTTAAGCTATCAAGTAATGCAGTTTTAGATAATACACTAGTGAAAGTATTATGCAATCAACTGTTGTTATCGATTTACACACATATTTTTATTATGAGCAAATTATTGATTACTAAACATTTCAAAAGTACAAAAAACTTGAATACTCACAAGAGATGCATATGTAATCATAATACAGTTGTTAACCTGAAAATAATTTAGAGGAAAAATGAATAATCAGAAAAAAATAAAAAGGCGAAAATACATTTATATTCATATACAATATTTGTCAATGAGAAAGGATTTCTTTAATGATCAAATATGCTTTTCTCCTTCACTACAATTCACATTTAAGCTAAATGGTTGGTCATTAAACAGCTTGAAAGATATTTTCGTGTGTGCCATAAGCTTCGGATGCTTATTTTACGATGACATCAAGAATCTACAATCATTTTCGAACGATAGGTATTTATTAACAATATTTGGTTACACAACATGGCTGTGTAAGATTAGATTTGTAATCCGACTATTTCACATGCTTACGTAATAAAAGTTGGATGACGACAAAGTGTAGAGAATTACGCAAGATCCTAGCAATAACAGCTCATAATATAGAATTTTGGTAGGGGTTAGTAATGCATTAGCACTTAATGGATTTCAGTTTTATTTTATTTTATTTATTTAATTATAATTTTTTTTTCATTAGTCTGTACTTGAAATTCAATGCTGGGATGATAAAATTTGTACAAACTATTTTCCTCCGTTTTCATTTAAATTGACCAACCCCGTAGGGTCAAATTTATAAACTGTTATGCATCTATGCTATTAATTACGCCCCAGGCTTGTTGAGTTCCATGCATTTGATGTTCAAGGATTTAAAATTTATGAGACTGTTTCAGCTTAAAGTAGATTAACCAAATTGGATGGAATGTTTCGAAATAAAAAATAACAATAACTGTCACCATATTTTCAAGTATACCAACTCTTATGAAAACGATATTTCACAATGGAATACCCTTGCCTTCAGAAACATTGTGTTTATGAGAAACTTTACCATTCACATTAATTACGAAATATACAAAATTGCAGGTTTATATTTCATTTATTCACAATACTTTTTTAACTTTTCGAATTTTAATATTTTAACAAAACCTCTTTGCTTTAATTAAAGTGAAAAAAAAATGCGGAATATTCTGTGAGGAATAAAGCTATTAGTATTATGGATATCAGAATCACAACATAATAAATTTTAAATTGTTTATTAGTTGGAAATCGAATCGCATTTTCCTATCATAGTATTCGTGATGCCCAAAAGCACATTATTAAATGTTTTGTTTACTATTAGTTGGATTTTGAGGAAATGACAATTCAGTGCCCATACTATAAAACTATATTCCGAACCCAAACAACTTGCGCGTACTGAAATTTCAAATGCGAATACTGTTTTGAAAGTTCAAGAAATATAGAGCAGGGAATACGAAAGACGGTATTGTGCCATTGGGTTAGGCTTTTTCTCTTTCTAGTGGAAATTACAAACAATATTTATAAACAGCATTATAGAAAACATAACGGAAAGCATCATGCAAATATTAGAAGACAACTATATCTCAGAAAAACCTTAACTTAGAAAAAAAACTAAACTAAAAAATAAAAAAATAATAATAATAATAATAAAACTGTCAATAGTATAAATCTCCTGATTCATGCTGAATGCCCATCTTGTTCCAATTGTGTTCTACTGGAAAATTTAAATCAAACCATTCCATTCTATATTACATTTTATATCATTGGTAGGCATTAGGACTGGTATCGGAACTTTTTGCACACTACCGAGTATACATCATAGTCTTCAAAACAAGTTGCTTTTTTCTAAGCAACTTGTTTCCGATTCACGAGTCAGCAGGTTTTTTATAAGAGAAACTTTTATTTATTTTTTTTTCATATAGTAAACTCAAGAAAATCAATAGTAGATTTCACGCTGTTTTCAGACAATCTTATTAGGTTTACGGACCAGATCAAAATGGCGGCGGTTGTCTGCCATACTCTCCTACCACATTCCAATTAAAATCAGGAATAATCTTGGGATAGTTATTCTGTGAAAAGCTATGGTTAGAGGCTAGCTGCCAATTAGTCTTCAAAAGTTAGTAAGGGCTAAATCGCCTACTTTATACACTTTGGAAGTATGCGATGCCGCTTATATGCACTTTTATATCCAGAAGCTAATACCAAATTAGAAAGGGAGATGAGAAGAATTGTAGCGAAATCTTGGTAGTGAGACATTGGGGTTAATTACCAGAAGTTTCAGGTGTCTAAGGGGTACATATTATTAATACCAGAGTGGCTAACAACTGAACACTTTTGGATTCTATGGATGAGCAACTTCACGTACGCCAAATATCATCCTTGGAGATCAAGAACAGAGATTACAATGAGCTACGGGAATCAAGAGTGGGCAGTAGAGAAGTGTTATATATCTGGTAAAGGCGCTATTGGAGAATGTATCAATTGATAAATGAAGTTTGGTGGCGTATGAGTAAAAGTTTCGAACTATTTCTTCTGAATTTGGGTATTTGATTGTGGTGCCTGGAACGATAAATGCTAACAGATGTGCAATGCTTCCTATACACCAGAATCATAGCACAAGCACTATTGTGATGATATCTAACAACTTTAATGCATCGAGCAGGATCTTAATCTAAATCCTAGAGAACACCTTTCTTGGGAGAACTAGAATCTCCGATATGGGCTGAGCTTATTCCTTCAACAGTGCTTTTTTGGGTGGGGATTGGGCTGAATGAATAATGGTAGACTACTCTTATTCATTATTGTAATCTAGTAGAGAATATATCACAAGATGGAGAATGTACTATGGGAAAAAATAGAGACCTCATGATATTGAAGATGTGTGTGCCAGGGCCTAAGATGCCTGTTAGTTACATGCTTTCTGATACTTATTTCAATACGTACTACAGCAATTGGTTAAGGGCGTTTGATTATTTTGTATAACTGACGTATATTATTGAACTTACCTGGCGGTATGTCGAATCTTGGGCACATATGCCCTTTACAAATGCCAATAGCTTATTTTCTTCTTGATGGTAATATTGTTCTATGCATGATTCCATAACTTCTCTAACCTAAAAAGAAATATAAGAACTAAAATTAAGTTCGCTTTTGTACGTTTTTATCTAACCATACAAATATGGAACTAATTGGAGCAGATTTAAATATAATCATTAAGAGCGGGGTGTATGCATTGATTTGCCCTGCATTCGTCATCTACTTTGCGATTCATCTTTCGTATTTATAAGAAAATGGGGTAGACAAAGAAGAAAAATTACTCACTTTGGTGCTGACTAACTGTTAGAGATAAAATTAGCCTGTAAGTGCCTGTGTGAAGTGTAAACCAGGGCTTTACTAGAAACAGTATACCAAGTTGAATCCTCATGATATATTTCCATATATAGAATGCATCATTATTGCCTAGAAAAAGTTCTGTTTCAACATAAACTTAATGTATTAGCTAATCAAACCCCAATTTCGCATGCAGAGTTGAGGTTGTTCTTATTATCAGTAATTACGATTACAGACATAGTGTGAAGCAATGTATTATTTTTAGTTTGACTTTCACATCTAGCATCCTGGCATATATTCGTCACGTACATAGCCACTTCAGTCCCCAGAAATTATTTTATTGTTTTTCATTCTAAACAGTGTTTCTCTCCTGATCCTCTGTAAAGCTGAAATCCCACGATCTTAGAATATTATTCTCATATTCGGGATTTTGAATCTAAATCGTTTCGTAGAATGTCTAACAGGAGGGAAAGCGACAGTAGAAGGGGGGAGCACTTAGAGTGCGGGGTCATTCAGAGGAGAAAAAATCGGACAGTTAATAACCCCGCACGCTCAGTGGCCTTCTCCTGTCGCTTTCCCATAGATGAATTCTTTTAATTTCATTAACTCATGTACGGATACGATGCTTGTCAACACCCATATACCGCTAAGCTCCAAACTTACCAAAAGAATCACCATATATCAACACACACACACATATATATATATATATATATATTTGAAAAAAATATTGATTTAATGACTATAAGACCGAGATAACATATAAAGATTTTAATGATAAATACTACTAGTATCGGCATATAGCAGCCTTCTTCAGGTATTTATAAAGGAAAAGAATACTAATAAACATTGAATTATCTAAACAAACTGGAAATTAGAGGTACAAATTGCCTCACATAATCGATACATAAAAACGTTGTATTTTTTCAAGTTGTTCCAACTGGCGTGCCATTGTTTGTTACAATTGTGCGTGCAGGTTCACGTGAACGCCAATATTGAATAACTGTAGCGTGGCTATCTGGGATGTTATAACTTAAATTGTTCTTTAAGTGGACCGGGTTCAGTAGGATTTCCCTTGATTCTACGATTTTCCTTTCAAACTCATCATCACAGCGAAAGATATTTTCTGATCTATTCCAGCAGACAGAGTGGCTTCGTTGGTCATCATTAGGATTATTTGAAAAAAGAACATGACTGGATAACGCAGTTGCATGAGATCTTTTGTAAGAGATGTCTCTCTTATGCTCTTCTATTCGTTGTTCAATAGATTTGTTAGTTTGACCAAAGTATGGGATATTGCAATCGCACCACAATTTATATACTCCAGGGTACTTAAGGTTGTGATGAGTAGGTTTTGGATGGCTGATTAGAGAACGGATTTTTGGAAGTGTGGTGAAGAAGGTCCTGATATTATATTTTTTAAGTTTATTAGTATTCTTTTCCTTTATAAATACCTGAAGAAGGCTGCTATATGCCGAAACTAGTAGTATTTATCATTAAAATCTTTATATGTTATCTCGGTCTTATAGTCATTAAATCTATATTTTTTTCAAATATAGATTTAATCACTATATATATTTATATATATATATATATATATATTATCTGTCTGTTTGCTTACTTGGGAAAAAGGATTAAAACCAAGTTTATAAAATTGCTATGTATCTTTAACGTATAGTATACCCAAGGTAAAAAACTTTCTATAATATGATTTTATTAGTTAATAATAAAAATCTTTTATCTGCTTCCACCATATCTCGAAGGATCACAGGGCACAAACTGCCGAGGGTCCATTATGTCTCCTTTTCTCCATAAGTTTAAACTTTGATGTAGCAAGGTTTCTCTTTCATGCCTATTGTATGGCAGGAAGCTCTCTGTGCTAATCTGATTCCTACTTACTACGTTGGAATGAGGGCCACTGTGTCGGGTTATTATAAAGTAGGTCATTGTAAACAGTCCTACAACACTTCTGATAATCCATTGTAAGACGTGTAGGATTTGAGTGTAAAATATCTGTGAGTCTGAAACAATATATTTCAGCCCAATTATGAAACATTTCTTTCTTGATACTTTTATGAAGTGTACCTATGATCATTACATTTTTATATCTTTCCCTGTATCTCTCTCAGACTCACTCCATTTCGAGAATATATTAACTTCTGACTGTTACAGATATTCTCACTCTGTACATCAGATCTGTTATCCTATATTGTGAAATAATAATTCGCTAGCGAATACACTCAATACGTCATTTAGTTGGATGTAGACAGAATGAATCATACGTCTTAAATAATAATAAAGAATTCAAATGAAATTTCACAACATTAAATTAATGAAAATAAAACAATTGAAATGATACAAATTTATGCGTACCTTCCCATTCAATAACATGTAGCAGTCGGCAGCATTCAACTGAATCTCTTCACTTCCTAAAAAGAATATCGCCAAAAATATCGGTGGTGAAATCATTATGAGCTAATGTTTATTTATATAAGATCAGTTATGGATTTCAATCGATTAAATAAACTTAAAAAAATAAACTATACGAACTGATCATTAAAGCGTATGCAATTTAAGTTTATATACAAACTAAAAGATGTATCAACAAAGTTTGGTTTAAATAATTAAAACAAGGCAGTTTTCAAATTATACTAAATGCTTACCGCACATGGGGTTGGCATTTTCACTATGATCAGCTGCTGTAGATTTTTCTAATTCTTCGCTCTCATCAGTGGTTACTGCTCTCACAGAGAAAATGGTTATCACCAAAACAAATAAACATAACTTAGACTCCATCTTACTCTTTAACATTTGGATATCAGTCGTGTAAGAGAATGCAGTTAGTGCTTTATAATCGAGCAGCAAATCCGGGGGAAATTCGTTTTTATCTCATGATGAAAAGGACTTCCTGCATAAAAAAGTGCATATATATCCTGTTACGTATTATCAATCAGCAGATATATTTGCCTTAACAGGACATCAGCCTCGCTCGCATGAACTCTTGTACAGTCATAAAAAATGCCTGTCACATGTTTCACTTATAGTCTTTTGGTTTATATTTGGTTCTGTATTGTTCATAAGAACCTCATGGAGATGAATACATTTTTATCAATCTATCAACCTTTATTATTTATGCTATGTACATTATATACGTAAGAACACACACACACACACACACACACACACACACACACACACACACACACACACACACACACACACACACACACACACACACACACACACACACACACACACACACACACACACACACACACACACACACACACACACACACACACACACACACACACACACACACACACACACACACACACAAAAGGTTTAAATAAAATTCGAAATTGTTGCTTATATAATATCCATAATTTTTTTGTACAATTAATAGAATTTTTCCATTGGTAGACAAAAGAGACAAGTTAGTTAAAACACAAAGTTAGATTAACCGAGTTTAATTAATAAAATTAAGTAAAGTAAAGTAAAGTAAGTAAAAGTAGAGTTAAGTAAAGTAATGTTAAGTTAAGTAAAGCAGCGTTTTGTTCTCAGTACGGTCATTGGATGTATAGGATAGCTTAGGGCATGTTTTCTTTTTTGTGTGCTAGTATTTCGAGATATTGTTTATACACTTATGGGCATTTGGGGCTCTTTCTTTTACAAATATCCCATATTAAAATGACAGTTCATGTTACATACTGGAAAAATAAAAGTTCGAATGGTTTTCCATTGCTAAGTTTAAAAAATTCTAAGTTTAGCAATCTCTGGCTTGGAATGTCAGATATGAAAAATTTACATATTCTGCCCTTCTTAGAAGTTATTACGCAGAGTATAGTCCAGATGGTGATAACTGAGGCGGATAGTAGTTTATAAAGTTTAACAGCAACATTTAACAACATTAGGCTTGATGTCTCCAGCATTCTCTCTCTCGATCTTCGCCTCTTGAAAGAAATTATCATCTTGCGAACTCAGTGCTCAGAAGACACTATGCAAATATAGCAGTATAGTTATCATCAGAGCTAATAAGGGAATGTTACTGTTATTCTTAATACAAGTAAATACAATGGAAAAATGGACATCACTCTCACAGACAGCTCCAGTTATAGATCTTTAAATTACGATGGCACCAAATTTAATATCAAAACCTCGAACGTCTACTCAAAACAGTTTCTTCCTGATCTCCTGAAATCACAAAAAAAAACCCCTCAAACCCTTCAGTTTTCCCCGTCCCCGGATATACGGATTACCAAAAATTAAATCCCCCCCTCCTAAAACCTATAGTGGATGAGACATATTTCTCATGTTAGAAATTAGCACATCACTGGAGGACACTAAGAGTTTTTTGATCTAGAAAACTCAGGTTTTAATGTAATAATTCAAAAAATCGACCGTAGAACGCACACTATTTCAGACAACATCGCATAGTTTTCGAATCAGTAATCCAAAATAGCGATAACTGTTTATTCGCGCTCTTCTCAGCATGTCAGTTAAAACCATTGATGGTGTTAGGCAAGTTATATGTAATTGCATACGGGTGGAGATTCGATATCCCCCAGTTTAGAAAACTTAATTGGGAATGAAAAGCACCCCTTATTTGACTTTGAGAAATAAGGGGTGCTATTGGATTTCTATAGACTTGCTACTAAAGTTGACATTATAAAATAAGATATTGATAGCATATAATGAGATTATATCCTATTGAAAAACGAATTAGATTTATGTGGTGAGCAAATAAGTTATTTTTATTACCTAGCTAAGTAGAATTGGTTAAAATAAAACCTTATTTTCTAAGCAATTCAAACTGCAGTTCACCTGTTCTTTTCAAATTCAAACGATATTAAATTATATTTCTTATATAACTACTCGTAAGTTACTGATACAAAAATATCTCGTATTTTTCTCTCGTACATTGATGCATGTAGATAGACATACGTTGGTGATACATAACTATTAATTTCAAGAAAATACAACGTATACTATTATATTAATTAAATAACTTTAATTAATACTTCCAATATTTTGGTAATGTTACATTACCATCTTCAGGGAACATAAAAATTATTGAAATGTGCACGCAAGCACTTACACTGAACAAATTACCTCTATTCGCTTTCTCTTAGCCAACACTAAAGAGGCTATTCGTACGCTAGAAGAAGAGCTATCCGCCAAACTGAATGATGCCCTTTGGACGATCCTCTCCGACGTCTCTAATTGTTCAGCAAAAAAGGAATTCTAAAAAGTACGTTGTCTGTACATCAAAAAATTCGAAAGTTTAATAAAGAACTCAGCTAGCAAACCCCAACGGCCTCTCAACACAGTATTAAACCTGTCATCCCTTATCTTGAAGCCTGAAGCAATCAGCGCACTCTCCCTAGGCCACAACTTCGCTATAACACCGAAAAAAATCCCTTCTGAACAAATAATGATTCAGTTAGAACGTAATGTCCACAACCTTCCCAACCATATTGCCAACAATATCAGACTAGATGTAGCTGGTGTTCTTACACAAGCTAAACCTCAAAAATGCAACTTGTCTAAAGAAGAATTCAAAGCTCTACAGGAATTAAAAAATAACAGTAAAATAATAATTACTAAAGCGGATAACGGAAATGCCACTGTAGTTCTAAACAAAACCGACTACACAGGTAAGCTTTCCTCCTTGCTATTAGATCGGTCTATTTACCTCCCTATAGAATATGACCCTACCAGCTCACAAATCAGAACACTCCATAGGCTCCTTAAGAAGGTTACTTCTTAGCCTGTGGAAATTACTAACAAACTAAAACCTTTTAACTCTATACCCCCCAGAATATATGGACTTCCAAAAATCCATAAACAGAATGTGCCATTACGTCCCATTGTGGACGGCATCGATTCCCCCCCCCCCATACAAATTAGCCAAAGTGCTCACACAATATACTGGCAACACACCTTCACACATAAAAAATTCAGCCCACTTTAAAGCCAGTATCGAAAACCTCTCACTCCAACACAGTGACATAATGGTCAGATTTGATGTCTCCTCCTTATTCACCAATGTCCAACTCAAAGATACTTTGGACCTCATCCAAGACAAATTTCCTCCTGATATCCCAGCCGTATTTCAGTTTACCATGAACTCAGGCTATTTCGTTTGGCAAGGAAAATTCTATAAACAAATAGAGGGGAGATCCATGGGTTCTCCACTCTCTCTCCACCTCTGGCCAACTTCTTTTTGGAGACCTTTGAAGAAAAAGCTTTAAACTCGGCCCCACTTAAACCTATTGTCGGGCTATGCTATGTAGATGATATTTTCGCTATTTGGCCACATGGCCTGGACACATTACAAAATTTCCTATCACACCTAAACAATCAACACCCCAGGATCCAGTTTACCTTGAAAAAAGAAAACAATGACAAGCTCCCTTTCCTAAACACTCTGATTACACGCCAGCCTGATGGATCCCTGGCTTTCTCAGTTTACACAAAACCCACACATACAGGTTATACATTCACCAACCATCAAACCCTCCCCGACTCCTAACAAGGTGGAATTATAAAAACCCTATCAGTTCAGATAACAAGGCCCTTACTACCGAACTTAATCATATTCTTAACACCATGTAGCCAATGGATACAGCCCCCATAAAATCCAAAAAATATTAAAACCAATTAACCTCAACCCCCTCCCCTCTACACAACGGGGACTACTCTAAATCTATCACTATTCCTTATATTCGGGGTAGTTCTGAAAAATTAACAAAAAATCCAAATAAAAAAATATGACTTGACAACTTGTTACAAATCATATAAAAAATTGGCTTCTCTTATCCGCTCTCCCATGGACCAGCCACTTCTTCTAGACCTACCTGGAGTGTACCAGGTCCCTTATAGTTGTAAACTGTCTTACTACGGACAAACAGGCAGGAGAGCTAATATCAGGATATCTGAACACATGGATTATATCCGATTCCACCACTACAGCCACTGAGGACTTGCTGACCATTCTTTCGACACTCCCATAAAATACGTTGGAAGAAAGCTTCTTTACTACACCGCAGCAAGTTTAAATATGAGAGATTGTTCCTGGAATCAGCCTCAGCTCGAAAAAACTCCCCAAACCACAATAAAATTCGATTCATGAGACTGCTCCAAATATGGAAGGCATGCATTCTTAGAACGTCAGCCCAACAGCCAAGATTAATACCAATTTGGACCACTAGATGGCACCCTTTAGGACCCTAGGACTGACTACACTTGTTGTCTTCAGCCATATTTGTTCAGTGTTAGTGCCTGCGTGCACATTTGATTAATTTTTATGTTCCTGAAGATGGTAATGTAACATTATACCGAAATATTGGAAGTATTAATTAAAGTTATTTAATTAATATAATAGTATACGTTGTATTTCCTTAAAATTAACAGTTAGATTGATGATGGTGACATATAAAGAAGCACAATATATAACCTGTTTATTTCGCTTCACTCACTAGGTCCAAAAATGTCTTCAATGCGAATGATCCCTTCTTTAGTTATGTAAAAATTGATCTGAGTATTACCATGTTTAACGAGAGAAAATTATAGACACGTGGTCTTTCTAGAATTGATTATGATAAGGAACTAAATTGATTTACTTAGAATTGAGCTCCGTGTGGTTTACTATATGTTATTCTGTATGTTATTCGTGGGTGGGAGATTCACCTCCCACGCACGAATTTGTTGGCTCAGCTAGAAACTAAATAAATTTTCCAAATTCAGTTGAGAATAAACTCCAGTAGGTCAGACAAAGAGATTGGCTCCAGTCAGAGGCGATTTCTTTGTTCTGTAAGTTTTGCACACGTGAGCTTTATTATTTGCTGACATAGGTCAGATGTATACTAAAGGTTATGGGGGGGGGGGGGGTGGGGG
This sequence comes from Typopeltis vanoorti, assembly GCF_054136105.1. Taxonomy (NCBI): domain Eukaryota; kingdom Metazoa; phylum Arthropoda; class Arachnida; order Uropygi; family Thelyphonidae; genus Typopeltis; species Typopeltis vanoorti. The sequence goes on along the minus strand of NC_143562.1, from coordinate 70,663,467 downwards.
GGGGGGGGGGTGGGGGGGGGGGGGGGTGGGGGGGGGGGGGGGTGGGGGGGGGGGGGGGTGGGGGGGGGGGGGGGTGGGGGGGGGGGGGGGTGGGGGGGGGGGGGGGTGGGGGGGGGGGGGGGTGGGGGGGGGGGGGGGTGGGGGGGGGGGGGGGTGGGGGGGGGGGGGGGTGGGGGGGGGGGGGGGTGGGGGGGGGGGGGGGTGGGGGGGGGGGGGGGTGGGGGGGGGGGGGGGTGGGGGGGGGGGGGGGTGGGGGGGGGGGGGGGTGGGGGGGGGGGGGGGTGGGGGGGGGGGGGGGTGGGGGGGGGGGGGGGTGGGGGGGGGGGGGGGTGGGGGGGGGGGGGGGTGGGGGGGGGGGGGGGTGGGGGGGGGGGGGGGTGGGGGGGGGGGGGGGTGGGGGGGGGGGGGGGTGGGGGGGGGGGGGGGTGGGGGGGGGGGGGGGTGGGGGGGGGGGGGGGTGGGGGGGGGGGGGGGTGGGGATTGACTTGGTGTAATTTACCATATTTACAACTCGGTCTTGTACAGGTTTTACTATTACCGGTAATGTTTTTGAAACTAGGGATTCTCTGTGCAAAAAAAGTGCATAGATATAATATTTGGATTTATTTTCTTTGCAAGAGTAACAAATCCTTTAATAGAGCCTACCATTGACCTATAAACGGTATTCTATTGGTTTGGAAGTCAACGCGCATAGCAGTCTTCAGTTGTTAGGATCAGAGTAGTCAATTACACTCAGAACTGTGTCAGGTTACATCTTTCACCAGCGGAACAGCTGTAACCAGTTCATGGAACAAAAGTGTTCCTGGGAACACCGGTTAAGAACCACTGCTTTAGGCCATTAAAACTGCGGATTTATTTTTAACAATAAAAATAATGGAAAGAAATATTTAATTAATACCTTTCCTGTGAGTAAAGTGAAGCATCCGGCAACGTCTGGCTGGATTATTCCAATTTCTAATATAAAATATAGAAAAAGAATTTGAAATAAAATAATATATTCAAATAAGCATAAAGAAACGGATTTTATCATAATTAAAACCCTCCAACATAATTATATATGATATTTTATCCAATTTTCATATTTTATCTTCAGAGAATGCATTAAAAAGAGCTAAAGGAAGTTCAATGAAATCAATTTTAGCGTATTCACGTTTTCATTTCTAAAATTGAAAAAGCATAATATCGTAGTAGATATCCGTGGAGATATTTCATCTGGTTTTAGAGTATATGATTAAGAACTGGATCTTATATTCAACCATTATAATTTAGGTAACAAGATGCTCAATAAATGTTTTTCTTTCGATTTTATTTTTTTTATGGCACACCTTGAAAAAAACAAAAGTTAAGCACTCATGAATACATGACTACAAGATATCAATGCAAAGGTTAATTTTTTCTGTTGAATGGGTTCTATTATTGAATATTTCGGTGAAAATTGGTACACATGAACAGAAAACAGTCTTCGAGGTCTCCGGACAATAAATTTCGAAAAAGATCTTTGTTGTTTAAAAACTAGCTTAATGTGATACATTGGATGCATTAATGTAGTTATAATATTCAGATATGTGGGAATATTACGGTGTGCTTAAAACTGTATCCACACTGCAACTGTTGTATTCCGCAAGTGTTATAAAAAAAACAGGACTGACTGTTTTATCACTAATTCGGTCAATGTCCATAATTGGTAATTCGCTTTGCGCATGAAATCATCTCAACTTCTGACTGCAGTTAGAAACGTTTGTTAGAAATAGGGAGTGTTTAGAATTAACGTACTCCCAAAGAGGTGTTATAGTACCTTCATATTATGCAGCAATCATTTTGTACAGCTGTAACACACTCAGAACAGCTGAAGTAATTTTTGACTTACTCATTAAAACATGAAACGTAGCGGTGAAAGGAAACTCAAAAACCTGGGTGTGCAAAACTAAATTAAGGTGAAAGGCAGCACCAGGAAGAGCTAATTTCGTTTTAATATGATTATTGACAACGAAGAGCAGCTGTCAGTGTTACCTTCAAAGCAGAGTTATCATCATATTAGAACAATACAATGGTTTATTAAGAGTGGTCTGTGGGGTAAACAGCAACCAGTGGTAAAGAAAATACAAGCGTGTGTGTGTGTGTGTGTGTGTGTGTGTGTGTGTGTGTGTGTGTGTGTGTGTGTGTGTGTGTGTGTGTGTGTGTGTGTGTGTGTGTGTGTGTGTGTGTGTGTGTGTGTGTGTGTGTGTGTGTGTGTGTGTGTGTATACACACACAATAGTATACAATTCTACGTTATACCTTTCGTCTCATTATCATCTACATGATCATGTAGCGAAAACTAAGTTAAACACAACGTGGGAAAATTTTAATGGATAAGCAATGAGCAATCTTATGATTTTGCTATGAGACACACACCAATAAAGATAATAAGTCGCTAAACCACCAGCTGCTAATGCATTATAGATTTGCATCCTTTCCTGAGTAAGAGTAATATAAAAATGAAATATAGATGAATTTATTTACACTTACCACACAAAGCAATATATGCAGGGTCGCTATTTCTCGCTTTAGGGCGTTCTGATTCTTCACTCGATTCAGTAGGCGCTCCATTCACGCAAAAGGGCAATACCAGTAAAACCAGGAAACTGAACTTGAACTCCATTTTGCTCTCTGAGAATAAGGTGACAGTATATGTGTAGGAGAATGAAGCTCTCTTTTTATAATAGTCAGCAATTCCAGGGAAATGCATTTTCATGACGCGAAAACGACTTCCTTGATTGCATAAGTCGTTTCCCGTTGTTAATTGTTAATGAGTAGACATACCTTTACATTATCAACTGAGCTTATCAGCTAGACCAAGTATGTAAGGCATTAAAACTATACTACAAAAACTGACCTTCTATTAATATTTTTTCTAAATAAGATAAATATAAAGAACATAGAGTAGTTTCTAATATTTTCTGCGTTGAATGAATTTAGATTTGATCCTCATGTAATTAAAATAGCATTTAACAAGAATTGTTAAGTGTTATTTTAATATTCGCAAATTCTTGAATTTGAGAATATTACGTCACGAACACGTGAAACGCAGCAGAAGTTGCACGTCATAGAGCAATAATTATAATTTATGAACACATCGTTTCTCAGAATTTCAAGAACGTTATCAGAATAGCTAAATTGTTTAAACAATGAACAGGCGAATTGCCAATTATTGACTAAGAATTTTAACAAATTATCAAGACATAAAAGCTTCCCTTACCCTGTATCACAATCCACAAATATTCACAGGAACTATCCCCCCACGGGGACAAAAATCGAATGAGGGGCTCTGGTTTCTTCTACTTAAAACAAATTTCATGCATATTTTGTAACATTATTTTTGTGTTTTATTATATAATTTTAATTTAAAAGTCATGATAATTCCTTGTTTTGAATCCATGTAATTAATATTTACACAATTATAAAATTAATCAATTGATTAATTAATCAAATTGATTAATTATACAGTCGTTTTTTTTTTTCATGCCTGCGCTCCCATAATTTATGGCCTGCCAAAAATACACAAAACAAACATTCCACTATGTCCGATATTTGAAGGAACCGAAAGCCGTAATTACCACTTAGCCAAGAAATTAGTGCCCACACTCAAGATAGGTCATTCTCCCTCCTACATAAAAATTACACATTTTATAAGCAAAATAAAAAACATCACACTCAACGAACATTTATTAGTCAGCTTTCACATATCTGCCCTTTTCACTAATGTCCCAATCAATGATACTATTGTGCTCCTACAGAACATATTTCCACACGACATCACGGCTCTCTTTGCCCACATACTCCTCTCTGGATATTTAATGCGGCAAAACATTTTTATCTTCAAAAAGAAGATACAGCCATGGGCTCACCACTCTCTCCCCCTAATAGCTAACTTTTATATGGAAGACTTTAAGCAACTAGCTCTAGAGTCAGCGTGCCTTAAGCCCAAAAGTTGGCTTAGATACGTTGATGATCTTTTCGCCATTTGGCCCCACGGCCGCTAAGCACTAAATACACTCCTTAGCCACCTGAACAAACTAAACAAACGTATCCAATTCACCATTGAAATCGAAACTAACAACTCTCTTCCTTTTCTGGACACACTGGTCATACGTCTTTCCACCGGGTGTCTCTCATTCTCTATCTACCGCAAACCTACACACCTGGACCAATGCCTACACAAAAATTCATACCACCACATAACAAAACCTAGGAGTCATAAGCACCCTCCAACAGAGAGTACTAACTATTTTATCGAACGAACAAGCTCTAAACCAAGAATTCAAAATCATTAACCATACATTTATAAAAAATAGCTATAATAATAAAATAAAAAAAAATTCAAAACATCCCCCATAAAAATACCACTAAAACCAAAAGGGATTATTAGAATGCCATAGCCATACCCTATGTTAGAGGAATTTCTGAAAAAATGGTCTTAAATGTACCTTCTCCATTTTATAATACATTAATCCTGTTGATAGGAAGAATGTATTTTCTTTATTTAGAGTACGGCTCTCGCATGGCAGGTTAGATTACAATAATCTTTAATATATATAATCATTTAGTGTAAAATTGACAAAATACTTATGCATTATATAGAACAGCCGCCCGGATTGACCAAGTGGTCAACCAGGCCGCTCTCCAGCCAAAAGGCTGCGAGTTCGAATCCCGCCATGGGGATGGAGATTTTTGGTTGTCTGTGAAAATACCAGTGGTGATGTTCGGCGTAGATGGCGTTAGTGTGTATGATGATGATAGTTGCGGTTCGAGGTAGTTGGTCGATTGAGCGCTGGAGGCAGAGTGTTGTAGAGTAAGTGCCCTCCATGAGTTTCCGGACTCCGGCAGGTGTTACGTAATAATAATTACGTAAATATAAGTTATTACATATATTTCTTTACATATAATACATACATTACATATATTGGTTTAGATGTGATACGTACATTATATGCATTTCATTACATATGATACATCTTAGATGAAAAGTAATTTCTTGGATGAGAAGTAATTTTTTTTTGCTGTATTGGGAAGCTACGAAATATATCATTGAGAAATTCGCGCACGCACGCACGCACGCACGCACGCACGTACCCCCCACCCCTCCCCCCACGATGACTTGGAATGTATTGATGCGTCGCTGAAGTGGAAGCATGAGCGAATATATTGTGTTTCATTAAGTTTGTATGGTATTTTGGGTGCGTGTTTCTTGTTCATACTATGTTCTTAGAGCTCTTTTCAGGCTATTGTAGTTTGTAAGGTTTCTGTAATCGAAAGGTAATTTGTTTATCATGTCTGGGATGTAGAAGTTTCGCGTGGCCTTTCCGTAGTGATTATTGTGTTTATATGTGATACAATTAGTTGTCTGAGGTCTTCTTATACGATATATGTTTCTGACTGTCCTTTAGTTGGCATCGAAATAATGTTTTAGCAAAGCTGCATCGTGACATAAACGTTTTACTGACAGTATTTTGTGTTCTGATATTGCAGTGCATGTAAAGTCGTTACTGTCTCTTTGTTACCAAAAGATCAGAGATCAGTTTCATGATTTTGTATTGTAACGAGATAAATCTATTTCGTGTGCAGGGTGCACCGAAAACATTCGTTGTTATGGCGTATCTTAGTATATTTTGGAATAGTGCTTTGTATATTAGTGTTTTAGGCACGTGGGAACTATATCTTTCACTCTAGTTAAAAGATATAGTTCTTAGAACAATTACTGTCAAACTCTACATCCTAGTTGTAGATTTTGCCAGTTATTGTTCGGAGTTTGTTGTGTAGATGGTTTATGTGGCTATTCCAGTTCTTATCTGCATCGAAGTAAATTCCAAGGTATCGTATTGTTTCAATCTGAGTGATTATAGTGGTTTCGCTGTCCTGTGTGTTTTTTATGTTGGAGAGTGGATTTTGGATGGTTATATATTTGTTAACAACTGGTCGAGTCAGTGGATTTCTGAATATCATTAATTTTGTCTTATCTGAGTTTAGGTGTGTGGAGTTTTTCGAGAGCCACTCTGTGATTACATTTATGTCATGTTGCATATTTGTTTGGGCTATATTTTTGTTATTATGAATGGATATTATTGATGTATCGTCTACATGTTGGAATATCTTACCTTTGAGAGGTAGCCGATTAATATCGTAAATGTTGAATAGAGTTGGGGAGAGTACTGCTCTCTGTGGCACACTACAGGTTACTCGTAGCTCTCTACTTCGGTTTCACCCGATACGTGTGATATGCTTTCTCTTTTGGAGGTAGTTTGTAAACCACCTGTGAAGAGGCAGTCTATTCCAACATGCCTCAGCTTTTCTAACAAGGTTTGATGTGTGAGTGTATCGAATGTTTTAATTAGATTAATAAAGACTACCATAGCAATTTTGTTTTTGTCTAAGACGGTAATAATTGCGTTTGTAAAGTCTTCCAAGAGAGATGTTGTTCCCTTATTTTTCTGAAAACCTTATTGTGTTTTGTTTTGGGGATAATATGAAAGGTCTCAGTGTATGCTGTGAGTTTCTTCAGTACAATCCGATCCATAATTTGATTGATAATTGGTAATGTTGAAATGAGTCTGTAATTGCTGATGAAATTTCTTTTTCCATGTTTGTATATGGGTGTGATTATGGCGACCTTTACCATACTTGGTATCCCTCCTGTTTTAAATATTTTGTTTATTAATTTTAGTAGGATAGGACCTAAGCTAGTTGCATGTTGCTTGAAAGGTCTTATACCATCAATTCCTGAGCCTTTGTTTGGTTTGATTTGATGTATTGCAGAGAGAAGTTCTGCTTCTTTCATCGTTGGGAACCATAATGTCCGATTTGATTGTGGTCCAAGTGGAGGATCACGTTTTGTGAATTGGGGAATATTTCTGAGCAGTTCATGGATGGAGTCTGCAAAGTATTGGTTAAAGTTATTTGCTAGTTGTTGGATAGGTTTTGCGTCTTTCATGAATGTGGGTTTTATGGTGTCGGAGGCGGTGGTGTTGGGAGCACAATCTCGCACTTCGTTGATTAAGTGAAAGGTTTGTTTCATGTTGTTTTGTGCAGAGGTTAATTTGTCTCTGTAGTGCTTTCTTTTTGCATTTCTTATTTTTGTTGTAAGGCGATTCCTTGTTATCATATATTCAGTGTTTAAAGCTGTGTTATTTGGGTGTCGCTTTAATTCTTTCCATAGGGCGTCCTTTCTGTGTATTTCTAGGATTAAGTTTTGTGTTATCCAAGGATTTTGGATTGCCAGTTGGATTTTCTTATTTCGTGGTTGACTACTTCTTCGTCTATTATTATTTGTGTTACTTTTCTTCTGCGGAGCGTTTCATGGATGTTGTCTTAGTGTTCAGGTTTAGAGCTGTGAAGTAATGATCTGCTACTTTGCATTTTATGATTGATGCAGTGTAAATATTTGGTGGTGCTCGGACGTTTATGTGATCTAGACAGGAAGAAGTGATAGTATTTCCTAATATTTCTTCTCTAGTAGATGATGTTATTGTTGGTATTAGATTATACATGGAGAGCGTGTCTAGGTATTGTACAGTGTTTTTCTGGTTTCCGTTTGAATATTTATGTTTATATCGCCAATTATCATTAGGTATTCGGTTGAGCATATTTCTTGGTGTGAAAGCCAGCAATTGAGTTTGTGCAAGAATTTTATCATGTTTAAGTTTGGTGGCCTGTAAATAGCACTTAGTATTATGGGGTGCTCTCTATTGATTGTATTAGTGATTTCGAGGCAAAAGGTTTCAGCATGCTCAAATTGATATGCAGTTTCTTTTGCTAATAATTTGTGTTCGATAAATATTGATATTCCATCCCCTCTTTTTGTTTGGCGGCATGATTTATGTTTTTCGAAGCCTGGAATTTGGAAAGCAGTCGCTTCGTCATTAGTTATGGATATTTCTGTGACCAACAATATATCAGTAATACCGGTGTAATTCCTATTATAAGCCTGTAACAATAACTAATGTTTTCCGATGCTTCTGATGTTAATATGCAAGTTTGAGAGACCTCTCTCTTGTACTGTGTGTAGTTTCCATGTATCAAGCGATTCGAAAGTACGATTGCTGTTGTATTCTGGTTAGATTACATCTATCTGATGGTTCACATTCATATTTTTTGTGTTGAGGTCTTCTTTTTGAACTAGATTTGAGTCTTTATTTAACTCTGGCAGCCTATCTATGTCTTCTAAGATTTCATTTGTATTGACTTTGACGTTTGTGACTTTCTCAAGAGTATCTTGCCGTCTTTGATCCACAAAAATTGATAATTTTTTTCTGTTTTTGCTTTTCTTGCTTGGTACATCAGATTCTGATTGAAAGATGTTAAATACTCTGATAGAAAGAGTGGTGTATTGTATTGCGTTGCGTATAAGCCCTTGACAACTGGTTTTTTCAGTATGTTGGCTTTTATGAGATTGTCTCTTGTAGCCTTGCTTGTCAGATGAACTATGACTGGTGCAGGTCGTGGCGAGCCTTGTTTTTTGTTCTTCCAGAGAATCCGACTTATGGTCTGAATATCATTATCCTGTATGGGGATGTCAATTGCATGACCTACCTTTATAACTACGTCTCTGAGATTTTCTGTGGATTCACTTTCTGAAGACCGTTTATGAAAAGGTCTTCATGTTGTTGTTGATTTAAAAGTTCGTATTGTAGTTTTAGGGAATTAAATTCTTGACGGAGTTTGGGTTTGTCTTTTATCAATTTGTGTTGCCTGTCAGTTAGTACGTTATTGCTAGTTTTATGTACATTACTGTTTGTAAGACTTCTTCGACTGTTGTGTTATTAAATTTAACAAACTTCATATTCGCTAATTTATTTTTATTTGTTTATTTTGTGTATCAAATAATTTTTGGACAAGATCTAATACGTTGGATTTTATATTTTGTAGACCTTTTTCTAGTAATAAATTTACGGAATTCAAATTATAAGACTCACCGGTATTTTTTTTGTCTGTTCAGTTCATCGTTCGATTCTGCCTCCGGCGTAATCAGTTGCGCCATGGGTGGCGGCGTTTCTTTGTTCTCTCTTCAGTTTAAGCATTTCCATTCCTCTCGTTTGGTATTGGATTTGCTTTGTCATGTTGTTTCTGAGTTTCCAGAACAAGTAAATTGGTGATTCCTAAGGCATTTCCTGCAGGTTATATGACTTCCGTCGGACGATAATTCCTTCAGGCACTTGTCGCACTTCATGACTCACCTTTCTTCCCTTGGACAACTGTAAAGATGGCGACGTCCTTTGTTCTATGCTCGTTAGTGACCACGGTGAACTGTGTTCAATTTTCAGCACACTCAGATTTTGAATTGCACTTGGCCGATTTCGATGAATTATATGTCACTGTCTTCAGCGTGACAAGTAGAACCACATTAAAACTATAAGAAACGGGACCAGCAATACAACCATGCAACCGTTCGTATGCCTACTCAGCGAATAATAATAATAATAATAATAAAAGAGACACTCAAGAATAGACTACAACTGTATGTCTAGGTGATTATCCAATCAGCTGCACTTGCTGTAGGGTGGATGAGATCAGGCAAGTTTCCATTGTATGCACGCTGGGCACATTCTGCTGTGATGTGACTAATTGTCTGGCGGGGTAACACACACACACAAACCAATCATTAACTGGTTTAATGGACTTCCTCATATATAAATTCGCAAATTCCTGAACATAAAAATATAAGACGCTATATTTTAGATATTATTATTAAATATATAAATTAGTAACTCTAAAAAACAAAGCTACTTATCGCATAACACTACCGTCTCCACAGATAAGTGCACATAGCTGTGAGAAAACATCTCGTACCAACCTTACTCAGTAGCATCCCATACAATTTAGAATATTTAAATAGGTAAAGAACGTTAATAAAATTTGCACTGTGGAAATTCTATCAACACATTTAGTCCGCTTAGTGCAGTAAGAAATCCGTATCATAAACAACACAAAAACCACAATAACAAATGCTAACATAAAAAAGAGAGAACTTAGTTGCGGTAATCTCACGTCTTCGAAATCGCAAACTCTGGGGTCATTTCCCTTCTTTTACATTATACTATACCATAAACTACACACGCGCGCACACACGCACGCACGCGTGCACACACACACACACACACACACGCACACACTATTTTTTTTAAAAATCATTACACATATTATATATTAATTTATACCTTGAAATAATACTTTGTTGTTAACAATTCTATTCTAAATAACGTTATCGTGAATTACGCTTCCCCCTTTTAAAGACTGTGCTTAGTACTCTATGTCACTTGTCCCAGCTAACAAAATGTTAATAGGAATAAATTTAAATAATATAAAAAACTTTCTGTTTATAACTGCTTTAACTGTGCATGTTTAAACTCCCATTGACTGCTTTGTCCTAAGATATATTTGAACAACTAATTTATTTATCAATTAAATTAAATATATCTAGAATATATTAAAAACTGTGTAATTTTTTTCATCTAATAATTAAAGGAAGTGGGCCACATTTTCGCCATTTCAGTGCTGAACTTTGTAAAGAAACACTTTGAAATGATTTTCAGATTATTGGAAATAATAAATATTTCAGAGATCAATAAAAACTTAGGAACAGCAGTAGTTATTGAGGTAGTAGTATTTGTAATGACGTTAGAAATCCATGCACCTGATTTTTACTTACCGTGAAAAAAATAAAAATGAACAGTGCAATAGTATATGTGATTGTTCATTTCTGTCAAGTCAAGTAAGTCGTATATTACAATGCATAAATCTTTTTTTGTTTTTCCAAGAAATCAGTAAAGGAGTAGTTTTATAATGCTACGCAAAGTGTCTCTTCTTCATTTATTGTACTGGAATATGCGCATGACCACCGAACTTGAATAATATTTCGTGCTTGGAGGTCTTCAGATGGTTCTGTTTCATACAATAGATGTATCACTTTTTTTTTCCATCAAATATATTGCGTGCATCTCATTTAGCTGATTTTTTCATTCGATATCTACTGGAAAATAATGAACTTTTATTAACACACCTGTAAACGGAAATCCAGGGTCTCTCATATTAAGAAGTATACGCTGGGCAAATAATAATTTGTATTAAGTATAATTTCTGGGAAATTCCCATGCTACTCCTCCAAAACACTATTAATATAATTAACGGCTATATTTTAGCCTGTTTTTGTGTAGGAGTGTCCCTTATATTTAATACATTGGCTAACATAACTCAAAAGGGGTATATATATATATATATATATAATTTAGGACATTACGGGCGAGTGTAGAAGGCAATTATGGCAGAATAAAAAATGTTGAAAAATTATGTACATACCTTGATTTTGGTTTAAAGATGCCTTCTAAATCCAAGCTCTTGTGGAAGGGGGGGGGGAGAGAGGGAAAGAACATGGGGATGTACTTGGGACACGGGAAATAAGTTTGGGAACCCGGATTACAATTAATAATATATATATAAATATATATATATATTATTTTGTTGTCGGGAGAGGGGGGGGGAAGGAAGGGGAAAGGTATCCTTATGTGGAAACTGGGGCAAGGGTTTACGGGGTGTGGACCGTTTCGGTCATCGTCTGACCATCGTCGGAACTTTGTGGGAATGACTGTAGGGCTATGTCAAGGCTGCAAGATGTATCTGCCAAATTTGGGCATTTGTTGTCGCTAAATGGCCGGAGGCGTGGCTTAATTTGTAAGTTTTGGAACGTCCAACATTCGGAAATTAGGTAGGGGCGGTGGACGTTGATAGAATTACCATCACATTTTATGGCAATAGTTTCGGATATTCTAAGCATCGTTTCGTTTTCTTGTTTGTCAATGATTATGGCTTTGTCAATTTGGGGACTCACGCCCTTGAACTAAAACACATTCCCCAAACTGACAAAGCCATAATCATTTGGCTTTGTCAATTCGGTATCTGCGAATCCCTAATCAGATACGGAATAACAGTCTATGCAAAAACATCAAACAGCCACCTAACAAAAATAGAAACACTACACAGGAAAATCGTGTTAACAGTGATCTGGACACCTTACACACAACAAACATGGCGATACACAGAATTCTGAGCATTAAAAATCTGAAACACTACATGACATTAACAAGGAATTACTTCAATATCATCTATAGAAACAACAGAGACACATATCGTATAACACGACCTACAACAACTCTCTACATCCCCACACCCTTCAACAACTCATACGGTTCATTTGTGAGATCACATCAGATACCAACGCAACTCAACAACCTACCAAGAAAGTTAAAACACGTAGATAATTACAGAATATTAAAAAACGAACTCTGGAAAATATACCAACAAAGTTAAGAAACCATTAACACTAATATACACATCACAAATCACAAGCATCCAATGCCTACATCCCAAACATAAACAGTAGCAACAACACAACTAGTGAAGGCTAAATCCCACTCTCTTCATAAAAGCTAACCCAAGCTTCGAAGTAGGTGGGATTAACGTGCCTCACTCATCTACAAGTAATACTTATAAGCAAATGCAGAAATTTGTATGTATAATCATTCTTTCTCAAACTTTAAAAAAATATATATAATAATAATAATAATAATAAATAAATAAAAATAAAAACAAAATAAAAATTATACAAAAAATTCTGTATAATCTTCATTGTTAATATTAGAAGAACACGTGTTGTAAATACATAATATAAAGGCAAAAAAGTATTCTTAAAAATTTTAATTGAAATCCAATGTAGGAATTGCAGCACTTAGTGCTGAACCCTGTAAAATTATAAGATGCAATGTCACACAGAATGTTTATTGTATGTATAAATATTTTAGCAATCAATAAAAAAATTATTTTCCAATTCAAAAAAAAAAGTATTATTATTATTATTATTATTATTATTATTATTATTATTATTATTATTATTCTGTATACTCTGTATTCAAAAATTCTGTATAGTCTTTATTAGCAGAACATGTGTTGTAAATAGATAATATAGAAGCAAAAAAGTATTATTAAACATTTTAATTGAAATCCAATGTGGAAAATGCAGCACTTAGTGCTGAATTCTGTAAAATTATAAGTTGCAATGTCACTCAAGATGTTTATTGTATATGTAAATATTTTAGCAATCAATAAAAAAAATATTTATATTATTATTTTGTTTCAAGAACTAATTATTAATCTTGGAAATAAGAAACATCGATTCTGGAAATCACTCGGTTCCAAGCAAATAAACTATTCAGGAATAGAAAGAGGAAAATACAGTCAACTAAGCTATATCGTCGCGCCGTTTCGTATATGCATTCTCTTTACAAATCGGATGGATATCCTGCCGAAACAAATGGAGCTTGATGGCTAAATCGCTACGGATACTGCCTTTGAATCCTATCTAAGATCGTGGTAGTTTCGTCTCCTGGGGGGGACAAAAGAGTCATCACAGGGTTTTATTTTATTCATTTCTATCACGGAAGAACAAGTGTACTATAAGTTGAACAACCTCTCTTGAATGGGGTCTCCATAATAAAAGACAAACTAAGTAAGTAGTATTTTCAAGGAATGTGGAAAAATCAGTTTTCCTTCTTTTCCTTTTCTCAGTAGAGATGTGTGCATGTTTCGACCACAATCGGAGCAGAAACTTTGCTCATATTAGAACTTGTCTGACGATAATGGGCTAATTTTTACTTAACATTCACATTTAAGACGTTTTTTAATAGATAAATGTGCATATTCATGATTATTGCAGTAATTCGCGGTTAAAGATTCCGTTTTAGCGATTCTTCATTTAATAGCTTAAATGTAATAACGTTTCGGGATTTTCGCAATGAATATAAAACTTACCGCGGTGTATCTTTCGTCTTGACTACATATGCCCTTTATTAATGCAATATATTTATTTTCTTCATGAGAGTAATGTTCTTCTGTGCATGTATCTAAAAATTCCTTAACCTAAAAACAAACGAATACAAATGAGAACACTGAATACAACTTTGAACATTTCACATTATTCTCTAATTACACGAAACGAAATGGATTAATTACATAGCAAAGACAAAATAGCAACGTGCACACATCATAAAATTGGTCATTGTTTCACAAAATGTTTTACTCTTCAGGTAAAAATGTAGTGTTTTTAGGCTTGAAAATGTATGCAGGCCGTTTTTTTATAGCCTAACTTGATTTCTAAAAGGTAAGTTCAAAATTGGGGAGGCCATTCACTTCTTTACAGGAATAAGGATTCAGGGGACGTATTTTTTTAAATAAAAATGATATTTCATTCATACCTTCCCCAAGAATAAAGCAAAGCATACGGCAGCATGAGATTGGATTTCTACATTTCATTTTCTGAAAAAAAATTATCGTATTTCAACGCAAACATCCAAATTATTTCATGTTACTGATCTCGCTAAGTGAAAACCTTCTTTAATCTATGTGACATTAAAATATGAAGCCGGTTCATCTGGGATCATAATTTTACTTGTGAACCTGTTTTGAGATGATGAAGCATGATTGGTTTATAAAAGCTAAAATAAGATCTTGTCTATCTTTATACATATATCTTCTGTTCTAAGCATACGATTAAAAAAAATCACATAATCACTCAATATGATTATTGATTATATGATAAATTATATTATGTTTTTTTTTATTTATTTCAGAGAATAATTTAAACTTCGTATTATATAAGATAACCACTATATTCTAATATCGTGAAAATGAAGTTTATTGAAACTGTCGTAATGGAAAACACAAACATGTCGTAAACAATACATGGTATTTGATGGAAGTTTTTTTTCACTTGGCTATGCTACCAATTATATATTTGGCTTAATCCTTTATCCAAGTGTAAGTAAACAAAGTTTGTGCCTGAAGTATTTTCAGAACTGGGGAAACTCGTGGTAAAGGTGGAATGAGTGATCACTCGCCTTAGTGTCTCCCATAATGCAAAGAACATCTCCTTGTGTATATGTATAATGCTATGCATTAAGGAAAGGGCCACATATGCAAAAGTCATATCACCATATACCAGTTGCCAAAAGATGTCAGCGCCTTATTATTAAAATTCTCTGGATTAGAGATAGTTGACGGAGGTTTTTTACTTGGATATGCTACCTAATCCAGAGGATAGAGGATTTTAATAATAAGATGTTGGCACCTTTTGGTAACTGTTATATGGTGATATGACTTTTGCATTACTTCCACCTTAGTATCACCACCTCTGGGTCTGACTCCCACTGACGAGACCTCAATAATGATCGTAGCCGGTCTGAATAGTGGTCCTTCCCTTAATGCATAGCATTATACATGTCCACAAGGAGATGTTCTTTGCATTATGGGAGATACTAAGGCAAGTGATCAGAACTTATCCTATCTTTACCGCGAGTTGCCCCAGTCCTGGAAATACTTCAGGTGCAAACTTTGTTTGCTTACATTTGGATAAAGAATTAAACTAATTATATAATTCGAATACATGGTATTGCATAGTATGTTTAGTACTACGTAAACAATACGTGTTCATGTAATACTTAAAGAAAATGCAGAATGCTACATCCGGTCTCTTCTGAATTGCGATCCTTATCATAACATTATCAACTTCAATGATTAGATTTAACTTTTTTTTTCTTACAAAAAAAAAAACCTGAGTAGAAAAATGCAGTAAAATTAAGCAAACTAGCAGAATTCAATGTAATGGTAAGAAATCGTTTCAGAAATAGGGAGAAGAAGCATAAGTTTTATTGGTGACTGCCTAAGCTGAACTTAAATTTGGAGATGACGAATCAGAGAAGGGTTCTTTCCAAGGACCTTAGTCGGAACTCTCATATCCAACCACACCATTAACTCTTGGGAGGGGTAGGTCATTTCTGACGGTCACTGTCACAAGCTAACTCATGCATAAAATCAGTTAGACAGAGTTTTATATATATATATAATATTAAAAGTTGATTAACTTCATGAAGAAAAGTATTAATATAACATTATCTATATTTTCTCTGAAAATAAAAATTATTTGAATTTATTGAGCAGAATGAAATAGCACTCTGTAAATGAGCATCAGCATTTCAAACAACGTAATTTGGTTGGAATATATCACCCCTCTATAATCCACTTTATAATTTCATCTCCAATTAACGTAAAGGTACGTTAAAATTTGATGTTAGAAGAATGTATAATAAAAATGCCAAGAGAAACCAAAACTGCTTGTCAAATGTTCGATTAGTGTTAGAATAATGAAAATAAGCCATTTATCGATGTATTGTGTTACGCTTACCACACAGGGCTTTATATGCAAGATTGCCCTTGTGACTATTATTGTTGCTAGCTTGATTTTCTGATTCTTCGAGCGATTCTGTAGGTGTTCTCTGAACGAAGCGCTATCAACAGCAAATATAATAAACTAAACTTGAAATCCATCTTACTGTAACAGCGTTTGAACATATTACATGTGTAAGTCAACGCGGTTAGGATTTTTATAATCGAGTAGGAAATCCCCAGGAAATTGGTTTTTAAGAGACGAAAAAGACTTCCTTCTTCCAACCATATATTTCCTGTTGATTATTGTAAATGAGCAGATAAATCACTGGCTCTAACTAGCCGTCCTTGTCAGCCACAAGAAAACATTCTGATGAAAGAAAATGTATCACATGAATGGATTTTTCGCCATTACTGTTTTTATTTACAAATTTAATTAAGATAGTTGACAGTATGTGTGTATGGAACATAACACCATAATGAAATTTGTGACCGGAAGAAGTGTTTGATTGAAATTTTTATCCTTATCCACAAATGGCTTTCTTTGTGAATACTATTATCATCATCGCCATGCTCATCTTAATCATCTTAATTTAATTAAGAGAGCGTATAATCAAAAAGTGTCTGAAATGTGCAACAACATAATGAAATCTGCGAGCAGGAGATATGTATAATTCAGGCTTTTTCCTAAAGCCAAGGAAGTAATCAATCCAATAGACCCACACACACACACACACACACACACACACACACACACACACACACACACACACATTCTGTTTTTGCTCCTGTGGGCTTTCTTAAATTAAAAAAATAAATCTTGCTTTGATTACCTTTAAAATATGCATGAGTAAAACGTCTTCCTAATCTAAAAAGACAACAACAGACGTTTTAATCATAGAAATGTGTTTAATAGTAGTTCTTCAGAAAACTACTGTTTCGAAATTGCTACCGCCATGTTGATCAAGATGCATCAAAAGAATGGTAGTAGCCATTGAAACAGCATAAACTTCGATTCTACCTGCTGGTCAACTGCCAAGTTATATTCCTCCTTAAGAATGATTTTTTTGAAAGTCAAGGTCATTTCCGTTGTAAATTATGAAAGTTGCAAAGGTAAGATTGAAAATATGACATATTGCGATGTTCTATGGAATTCTGAGCATGTTATCATTCCGCTTGTATAGACATTACACAATCTAACTTTATGAAAATGTCAAAGGACAAGAAATTAAAATAGAAATACCACAGTTGTACTGGGAATAATACGTGTATAATAAATGACTCTGAGGCTGTCAGAATTGTCTAACTTAAGAAACGGGGAAATGAACACTGACGTGATGATTCTATTTAGAAATTTTAGTGATCAGATATTAGAAAATTTAAATGCTTTTAAAATAGAAATGAAAAAAAAACCTGGAATAAGAATAATTAATTCAAATATAATTATTCAAATAATTATTCAAAACTGAAATGAATGATTTCAAATCATCACTTGAATACAGCTTTGGGTGTATTCAAGTGATGATCAAATTTCAATCTTTGAAGATTCAAATTTGATCATCAAATCTGAATACAATATAAAACTAATCAAAGAGTTGTCATTAAAAATGCGTAGTTAGAGAATGAAAATAAACGATTAAAGCTTCGTATGAACAAATTGAATCGGGAGGTTAGTCAAATACAGGTTGACCGATATTGAAATAAATGACTTACCAGATGTTCGAAATGAAAATATACAAAGCATCACCAAAAATTAGTAAACCTGCAGAAAAAAAAGACATCGTTCATGCTGACAGTGTAACTACCAACACGTAAAAAGATATAAAGCCAGTTTTCATCCAATTACACAGCAAAAAAGTTTAAAGTAAATGGATGGAGGCAAGAAAATAAAGAAGATACAATCTCTTAATATGATAACAAACTAAAGCTGATACCCATCTATATAAATGACCAGTGAACCAAACTCAGCAAACAACTTCATTATCGGGAAAAGCAGAAGAGAAAAAGTGGTCCACTTAACTATATTTGAGAAAGAGATGGTTATCTCTTTGTGAGGACAGCATCATGCGACCTCAACGTAGTAACCTAACTGTGAACAACTAAAATAAGGCTAATTCAAATGGACATAATAGATCATTTTAATAACCTGATAATGTTTCAATGCTGGTTCTGAAACTGAGCTGATATACGTTACAATAAAGGACCTACTCATATTTGCTACATATCATGCTCACGATCATCCTGTTGAAGTATTTTTAACTGTGAAATAATGCCCTAAATTCATTAAAATACACAAAACATTTTACACTACTGCGTGATACCAATTTGGATTTATATAAGAATAATAGAAAAATTAAAGAATATAAAAATATATCTTCGCATGGCAATACGAGAAACGCAAATAAATCAACAAATGTATTGGTCATATGTATATAAGAAATAAAATGTCATGTGAGTTATCCACTGCATAACAGCTATTCACTCTATACAATTGCATTTATCTCTACCGAATAGTCATGAAATGAGCTATTCTGTTAGTAATGAAAACGTCGAAACTAGCATAAATTTTAACACATTGGAGAATCATCAAAATGACTAAATATGCAGCTAGAAAATCGCAGTATATTAAAAGAAACACATACAAAAATAGGATCACAACATACACTGGATTGCTGATGAACTAAAAATGAATTGGCTACAAGAAACGACGTAGGAAGAATCCCTATCTATAAAAATGGCTAGAAATATTTCGCTAAACGCTTAAAGGAGAAAAAAGTACGGAAATGTACGTAAAAGTATTTTACGCAAATTTCCTAATGAAAGTACTTTCTTTTCTGAACGATAAAAGTAAAGAATATAGATTAGTAATCAACACTATAATTCGCAATACAAATCTGAAAACATGAATTCCCAGATGGAAATAATGTCACTCTTTACTAGCTATGGTAAACGTGATTTTGATCCTACAGACGGAGCAAAATACGTAAGCGACCTTGCGTGGATAAAAAAACTCCATGTATCTAATATGATGTATATAAGAATGAAATAAAGAAGAATGTAGTAATCGAATTAAAAATGAGAAAAATGGGATACGATAATATAAATGTCTAAAACTATATACTATAACAGAGCATATTAAAGTTCTTTGCACATATTGTAAATAAATCTTTTAAACAAGGAGAATTTATAGTACGCTGAAAGGTTTCTTCAAATTTTTTATTAATTAAAGGAGGTAACAGTAATGCAATTACAAATTACCCATCAATATCAGTATCATCTATAGTTTCAACTGTTATTGAAATATTAATAGAAAATGACTAAATAACTACCTACATTCCATATCTTTTTATCCACCTAATTAGTACGGGTTCCGATCCGACTTCATATGGAAAAAAGCGTTATTCGAATTTCATAAAACAACTCAGAGTGAGATACGTAGAGGGATGTATATGGAAATCGTTTTTCTTGATATATCTAAAGCGTCTGACTGTATTCATGAGGAGATACTATTTGTGAAAATAGCTAGTTATGGCAATAGAAACGTTAGAAATGATTGACTCAAATCTTATTTAAATAACAGATAACAATATATCAGTTACGTAATCTTCAAATAGCACTACGAAAATAATGTAATACGAGGTACCACAGGGTTTGGTGCTAGGAACTATCCTGTTTTTAATTTTTATAAGTGATCTGTGAGATCTTTTTAAGCAATAAATACAAAATATTATATTCGGGATAACAATCTGGGAAAAGAGGGGGAGTATATGTAGAATTAAACATTGAATATGAAGGTGATCTGAAAAGTTTCCGGCCTCGACTAGAGATGGCAACACTATCGGCAAGATTTTTTTCTAAGTTGGTACATCTCTCATAAGCATTCAGGTGAAATTGCAAGTCATTCTATCAAGTAGTTGGTTTTATATAGCTGTCTGAAGCAAAAGTGTTTTCTGTATCATTTGAAGTGGATAAAATTGGGTATCGTGCAGTTATAAAAATTCTTTGTAAAAGAAGGTAAAAAAATTGTAAAAACACTTTGTAAAAAATCATCTTTCATCAGGACAATGCGCCTGCCAGAAAGGTGTTTTGGCATTGAGAAAATAAAGGGATCGACGACCGAAGGGAATGGCTATGAATTGTTGGAACATGCACATTCTTTCCCAGAAGATATTCGTTCGAAGTTGATAAAAATTGATGGGCACTCTTCTCCTTCGTTTTCGACAATTAAGAAATGGGCTGCCGAATTTAAACCTGGCCGTACAACCCTTCAAGATGATCCACGTGAAAGAAGTCCAAAAAGTCTAACAACACTAGAAATTATTGATTAATTGTACGATATGCTATTGGATGACCGGCGAGTCAAAGTGTGTGAAAATGCTGAGACTATAGGCATTTCAAAAGAACGTTTAGGATATATTTTGCATGAAGAATTGAAAATGATGAAGCTTTGCGCAAGATGGCTGCCGCGTTTGCTCACAGCAGATCAAAAACGCACCTCGCATGGAAATCTCTGAACAGTGCAGGGAGCGTTTTAACAAGAATAAAACTGAAGTTTTGCGTCGATGTATTACTACTGGTGAGACTTAGATTCACCCTTACACACCAGAATCCAAACAACAGTCAAAAAATTGGACAGAAGCTGGTTGTTCAGCGCCAAAGAAGACAAAATCGGTTCCTTAGCAGGAAAGGTTATGGCTTCGGTGTTTTGGGATGCTAAAGGCATTTGTTTTATTAATTATCTTGAAAATGGTAAAACAATAGCCAAAAAAATTATTATTCCGATAACTAGACGAAACAAATTCGTGAGAAAAGACCCAGTTTGCAGAAGAAAAAATCATCTTTCATCGGGATAATGCACCTGTCCAGAAAGTTGTTTTGTCATTGCGAAATTTAAGGGATCTGCACTATGAAATGTTGTAACATCCACCCTATTCCTCAGATTTGTCTCCCTCTGACTTCTATCTCTTCCCAAAACTAAAACTCTTCCTCGCTGGTCAGCGTTTTTCTTCTAATCAAGAGATGATTGTAGCTGTCCTGGGGTATTTCGCAGATCTTATTGAGAAGCACTACAGGGACGGGGTAATGGCGATGGAGCATCGCTGGAATAAATGTATTTGTGTTAAGGGAAATTAAGTTTAAAAATAAAAAAAATAATTTTTAAACTATAAACTCGTTTTTTCATTGTTAGACAAAGAACTTTGCAGAATACCATCGTATATCTTCTTCTACATCTTCTTCTTCAATCTTCTGGTTCAGTCCACTGCTGGACGAAGGTCTCCCCACGATTTTCCAGATCACTCGGTTTTCAGCCTCTCCCATCCATCTCACTCGTGCAATTTGTTCCAGTTAAACTCTCCACCTTCTTCTCGGTCTTCCTCTTTGTCTTGCTCCATCCAGTGGGCTCCACTCTGTTGTTTTTCTAGTCCATCTCCCGTCACTGCATCTGGCAATATGGCCAGCCCATCTCCACTTAGCCTGTTTAATGTATTTTACAATATCCATGACACCTGTTTGAGATCTTATCCAGATATTTGTCTTCCTATCTTTTAATGTTATTTTTAGCAAACTTCTTTCCATGCGATGTTGAGTTGTTCTCAGATTTTTGTTTAGGGCTTCTGTTAAAAATCCATGTTTCTCTTCCATATGCTAGGACAGGAAGTATGCACTGGTCGAAAGCTTTCCTTTTTAGACTCATAGGGATGTCACTTCTGAATATGTCTCTCATTTTCCCATAAGCCATCCATCCAAGGTAAATTCTTCGTTCAATCTCTTTTCTTTGGTACTCCTCAAAGGATAATAGTTGGCCCAAATATACATACGAAGTAACTTGTTCTATTTCATGGTTTTCAACTTTGATAGTTCTATGGTTTTAATCCAGTTTCTCTGGAGGCTTCATTTAATTAGGACAATATTAGGACAATATTATCTGCAAATTTCAGATGATGCAGCCTTTCTCCATTTATGTTTATTCCTTTTATTTCCCAATCAAAACTTCTAAAGACTTTCTCTCGTGCAGCTGTAAATAATTTGGGAGATATGGTGTGCCGGATGCCTTTTTGTATTGGGAACTTTTCACTGTTTTTATGTAATTTAATTACAGAATTTATATTATTGTAAATATATTTTAGTGTTTCAATATATGGTTTCTCAGTTCCCAGGGTTTCAAGTGATTTTAGTGTTGCAGATGTTTTAACTGAATCAAATGTTTTTTCATAGTTTATGTGGGCCGGACATAAGGGCTTATTGTATTCAATTAATTTTTCAATGAGCTGTCTTAATGTGTGAATATTGTCCAAAGTATTGTAATTCTTCCTAAATCCAGCTTGCTCACAGGATTGTATTCCCTCTAGTTTAGATTTTATTCTATTATTTATTATTTTTGTGAAAACTTTATGTATGGTGGGGAGTAGGCTTATAGATCTGTAGATTTTAATTTCTTCCTTATTGCCCTTTTTAAAAATTAATATTAGAAGTGAATTGTTCCAATTTTTCGGGATTGTTCTCTGCTTTAGGTATTTATTGAAGAGTTTAATCAACTATTTGGTAACAGGGCTTCCTCCCAGTTTTAAAAAGTCTACCATAATTCCATCTTCTCCTGGAGCCTTTCCATTCTTCATTTCTCGTAGTGCCATTTCCACTTCACCTTGTAAGATCTCAGGGGCATCATGTTCTTCCTCACTCGAGTTATTCATAGAGAATTCTTGGATGTCTCGGTCTTTGTCTTCATAGAGTTCAGTATAAAATTCCTGAATTCTTTTGATTATTGCATCTCTATTTTTTATCAGTTCACCATTGTTTCCTCTTTCAGCAGCTATTTCCTTTGTTCCAAATTATAATGTTCGACTTAGGACCTTCGTATATTACTATCGTATATAATTGAACACGATACAACTGTATGCAATTTTATTCTTTAGGTTTTCACTATAACTTGCTGGTAGTTCCCAAACCTAACAAAGATATTTTTCACAAATCTTTTGAGTAATTAGCAGCAAGCAGGCCACAATCAATTGTCTAATGAAATAAACTCCGTAATATGGGATATGTTATTATAACTTACATGCTGTATGTATAAGCGTGACCACATAGATACAGTCATTTAATTTTTACGTGACTGTACTGCCTACATTTATATTTTTATAGTAACCAACATGGCTACGGGCCTTGCTTATGCACATTGTAGTGTTCCTTAATAATCTATTTCCATTTTCTGTTATTTATTCTTAAGTCTTTTCTTTCTTAAGCAATCAATCTTTATATTATCACTTGAATAATAATTATCTGATTTTTATATATATTTTATATGTATTTTTATACTTTTAACAGTCTACAATTATCACTTGTATTGTAGTAAATATGTGTTGCATATATTCTATGATATTTACATTTGCACTATTTCTTCGGTGTTAATAAATTTGAATTTCAATCTTAATTTCGAGACCCACGCCGCAGATACTAAACGCCTGTGCTTGAATGGTTGGAGCGAAATGGTTAGAAATTAATCAATAATCTATCTGATTGTTCACTTTTGTATAGGGGAAATATTTTTAGGGATTTTTGGGGATAACTCGCCAGATATGTGAGCAGTACTCGATGGATGGATGGATTTGTGTTTTGTACAGGATTAATAACCGTTCGGAGGTAATGTAATGACTTGAGAGAAAGAGAACCTTAATCATTTGGAAACTGTTTGAAATACTTATTCTTGAGCATCAAGTATTAGATCTTGTGTGTCCTTAACTGTGTCCTGCTAGGGTCGAAGTCAGTCGACCGTTAAACTTTCTTTCAATGCATTTCGAACATTGACCATAGGATGCTTTATTTTTCAAAATGCCGATGATTTTGAAATTTTTCTCCTTGTTCTGCTTATTTTAATATATTACATTAGCTGTTTATTTATTCTACATAAGCTTCAATTATATTAGATTTCATGTTTTCTGTGATTCATTGAGCCATCAATGTATCTCATCACTGAATACTCGATTTTCTTCTGATACTTTTTGCGAGACTTCCTAAAGTACGCATTCTCTACTTTTTGTTGGATAAATTCAATATATTTAGACATTGAGTGACAACACAGCATGAACTGTTGTTAATAATTTTCGTGCTTATTGTCAAGTATGTCTAAATTGTTCTTGTGCTAGTCATCCATCCCGGCTGTATATCGGATTAGTGGACGGCCGTTGTACTGATGGCTGTTGTGGTGTTGCTTCCTTTTGGTTAATACTATATAAATATTATTGACTATTTCCAGATTATACTTAGTATAGTTTTATTTATGACTTTTGAATATTAAATTTAGTGCACCTTGAGAATTTCTAGATATTTATATGATTCGTCGTGGAATAAGTTCTTGATTATTCTTAGATCTTATTCCTTTGATTCCTTGATTCAAATTTATTTTCTTTGCTAGCTGTTGTTGTTGTTCTTGTTGTATGTGTTTTATGTGACAAATCCAAAGAGTTCTATTAAGTTTTCATAACACTGGGCAACACTTAATGTTTCATTGCAAGAAATTTCGGAATATATCATTCATTCGGAAAAAAGAAAAAAACATATCCAATTCTATACAAAGAACCAAACTAGATTACTTAAAATCAAAAAGATAACAACAACAACAAAAATAAAAACATTCGGAAAAAAATTCTCGAGATACACTACATTTAATTTTCAAAAATCTTAAATAAAACTGTTCTTAAGAAATTTACAACATTAAACTAGAAGTCAGTTTGCAGTCTCAATGTTATGTTATTATCCAAAAAATTTCTATTGCTGCTTCTTAACATGAAGCTTTAATATAACTTCGCCATCAATCCAAAACAACCAACCAACTTTCCTAAGAAATTTGAATAGGTGTATATGTGAATGTCTGTATACATCTGCCCTGGAATTGGTCAAAGTTAGTGATGTGAGGACATTAGTACTCCGGAATATATCAGTGTAATACAGGCTTATTTACCTGATACGTGTTGTGTTGGGCAAACCGCTACAAAAAATAAATTAGTTATTGCAATTTTTGCAATCAATAAATATCCAAAACTTTACATCAAAGCATTCAATATTGTAACTGTGAGACACTACTACGATCAATATCATGAATTTCCATTCCATTTAAAATAAATTATACTTAATAATGTTATCTGTGTCTAAAGATCATCAAATATCTTTCACAGTTATTGTCAAAGTTAGTAACTTTATTTTCGAAAATGAAAGCTTATGTACAACGTTGTGCTGACTATAAGTGTATAAAAGATCAAGGCATTTATCTCACATTAAACATAACAATTGATTATAATGTAAGCAGAGTACAATATCTTCTGAATTTCCGTGGTTATCCGTTATTTTTTCTTCCTTTTCTTCTTCTTATAGGCTTTCTGACTCCATTTTGTTTTCATTTTATTTTCTTTGATCATTTTAGTGAAATATTCCTGCGAAACAAACCTGGAAAACATTCATATAATTATATTTCCTATGATAATGAAAGTCGCTATAAATTCATTTCCTTTCAAAACATAAATGCATTGATTTCATAATATTGAATTTAATGCATTTAAATTATATAGAAGACCGATTACGTAATTAAATGAAGAATGTACTCACTAAAGTTTCGTCAAAATCTCCAGTGTTACCTTCTTCCATGACTGTTGTCTGAAAAAAAATATAAATTATTTATTACATAGATAGTGTAAATATTATATTCTGTTTAATGTCAGCCGAACAACGAAATGCATTTTGTCATTACTTAGTATAATCTCTACATTATGATGTCTGTAATACCCATGGGAAATAATATTTCTCTTAAAGAGAGATATTATTTAGAAGAGAGAGAGAGAGAGAGAGAGAGAGAGAATCTCTTCTATATGAAGTTACTTATGGCTATTTCAGCCGTAGTCGTAGTAAATTTCAACAACTTGAAACGTTTAGTAGTTTCTAGCTTTTTCGAGTCTTTTTATGAAAGTGTATTAATCTCCCCATGAATAGCACATTAATCAAAAGAAATGAACGCATACGTAAGTGGGTGATTAATAAATAATAAGTAAACATTAAATAAACACGCATATAGCAATATGTTTTTTTTTATGATAATTCATTACTTAAAAAGTGCGCATTTACACATTTAAGATCATTAAGTATGGTGTATAATGGATTATGAAAAAAATCTTATGATGTTCTATAATGAATAATACAGAAGTAATATTTATTAATTTTAATATATTAATATTTATACTAGTTACGTTCCAGAAAAATTTAAAAGCTACTATATTAGTAACGAGGTGATTAAAAGATTTTTTTTTATATATAATTCTTACGTAATCCGGAAACTCTATCCTAGAGTGAACATACGTGGAACTTTTCAAGTTCATTTATGCTAGGGATTTTGAAGACGGCTCCTATGAAGTCAATCTTATGTGCAGATAGGTAGTTTTTTTTTTTTTTCAATTATGTCCTAGAAAGTTAAATTTCAATCTTTATAACTCAGAAAATGGACCATGGACCTCATACTATTCACATAGTGATATTTCAGTTACAGTTTAGGATCACGAGATAGCTGGAGTTATCTTCCGTACCCTCTTCATAATGTATTTAAGATCATTGGTAGTCGTGAGTTACCAAGTGTCAGTCGTAGCTAAGGATCTAGACCATCTATCCATAGATTTTCAAAGCTAATTAAAAGTTAATCTAGAATTTCGCCTACTGAGTTTGGAAGATAAATCTCTTGTTATAATTTTCTTTGTAATATTTATATTGTTATTTAAAATACGCATTAGATAATCCAATTTTATTGACTTTTGAATAGCATCACTTAAGTCGGTCTCTGAAGAGAAACGCAGGTATAAAAACAATAAGAAAAATATTTTAAACATTTGTCAAAATCAAAAAGAATACTCACCATATCGTATTTTGACATAATGCACTTTTCAACCTGCAAAAAAAAATAAAAATAAATAAATAAAAAAATTGGAGACACGTTAAAAAAATTAAAACAAAGCAAAAATAGCATTAAGAGAAATACAAAATAAATATTTCAGGAAAATTCTAATGCTCTGTTGAATTAAAACAAAAAGATTTTATCTTTTTGTGTTTTGAATATTGACAGCATAATTGATGTTATCGTAAATACACATCGTGCTGAAATAACTGGAAAAAACTTCCGTTTTAGAAGGAAAATACTGATATATGCATGTCGTATCTTCAGTAATTTAAACGATTATATAATAGAAACATATAATCTCCAGAATACACATATATGCATACGCATATATACTAATATACACGTGTATGTTGTGAGTGGTACGTGAAAAGAACTTCGGATATCAAAACAGATTTTATCACATTTATATTACTTATCATAATAGTACATTACAGAAACCTACAGTCGTCTATCCATTATTGGCATTGGTAGAAGAATACATCAGTAAATACAAATTTAGACTATATTATCCGCCAACAGAAATATGAAGGCTCCACATAATGTGAAAAAACTCACGAATACTTAGGAGACTAACTAACATTAGGGAACAAAAGGGGATTGCAAAGGATTCTACAGAAGTTTCTGCAGTCCGATGTGAAAGCAACCAAACTAAATTTCCGAATCTGCCGGAAATGAGATTTAATGGTGAAACGCTATCAACGAGCTGAATAGTCTCTGTGATGCGGATGCACAGTGGTACATAAAACTATACAACAACCATAGCAACTGACAACTCATAATGAACTCTCTTAAAGAACATGGTGGCATGGAGCGTTGGCGGTCTGTGATATACACTCAACATATACACATTTTACGATCCATGAGCGAATTTGACTGTGGTGGATGCACAGAGATGATCTTATGCCAAGCGCATCAGTGATGAGTTTTATGAAGGAGGCGTGATGTATAGAATTACTTCTGTGTATGTGGAATCAGACCTTGGGTTACTGCCTATTTTACTAGGCCTATTGTGACACAATTCTAAGAAATCGAATGGTGTACGCAGCTTCATGATCTCCACCTACAGTACATATGAGTATGTGGTGGAAAGAAATGCAATGTCAGTTCTTAACCAGGTACCTGAACTTCTATTCAAATTGCATGAATAATGGCAAAATACAAGACATTTGATTCAATACCAGTATGTCTGCAAAAGTAGAAATTGTGATTACGTTAAGGTGTGATACTTAAAGAGTGTGCATACATTTTACTGAATTATATGCTGTCACAACTTATTTCAGTATAGTATACTTTAATCAGTTATAATTTAATTAAATAGTTGAAATAAAATCGCCTTTTTTCACCAAAACAAACAGCATATATAAAATATTTTCAAAGTATACGTTCTAGTTATGATTACATATGCCTTTTTTTATAAAATCATCTAAATAATGTAAACACACACTTACAATTTTTCTGACTGTTCATATTCGCCATTTGTTATAAAGCGTAGGATATAATTTTCACATTACTTATCATTAATATATTACTTATAACGTTAATATGTAATGTTTTTCGTAATACTTATCATTATTGTTGAATTAACTGTATTAGTTGCAAATATGTATAACCTTAAAAGGTAAAAAGGGTATATTCCTATCATCGAAAACTGTCTGTTAATGCAATTCTTATAAACTAACATGTAATTACAAGTATTAAGATTCGAAAGATGATGACGAAGAAGAACAAAGGGATGTCGTTTTCTTTGCTTTCTATTCCAAGGTCATGACATGATACATGATTAAGCAAAGTCAAATGGAATATTAACAGGAAAGCGTGAAATTCGAATTGCTATAATCTTTTAAAGTACTTCACACACAGAGTTCGCTGCTCCTAAAGATGCTTCGTTTAACGGTTTGAAAATATTAATTTAAATACGAAGTTTGAAAATAACATTCATGGAAACCCAGATGATTATTATTTAATTTTTTTAATTTTGCTTCCTGTATTAATTATGTTTCGGTTCATTCACTCTAAATAAGTCTCAGCTTTATTAGTCATTCGTTCATTTTTATTTTAAAAATGGATTTACTACTGTTAATAATAATAAATACTATAATGAATAAATGCTCTATAACATAACTTAAACAAATTAAATCAAAATTAAGGTTATAGTTAGAAATTGAAAGCTTAGTTTTCTTAATAAGTTTTGGAATTCCTTTGTTTATGTAAATATATTAAGGTAAGAAAATCTACCTCGTCAGGTTTTGAATCCCCACTACAAAAGTCTTTCACGAACTCCAAAAACGTATCTTCTGCTTGAGGATAATGTTCATCACTACAGCTCTCAATGACTTCCTTTAGCTGCAGAGTAAATGAATAATTAAACAGTGAAGTATAAAATATCTTTTCGTCAAATAATTCACTGCTATTTTCTAATTCGGTACTAAACACTGTCATAAACCTTAATGCATATGAGAAACACAATTAGACGTTTTGTACTTACATCCCCAGTTACTAAGGATAAACAGTGAGCAAATTTTGACTGCAGGGTTTCGGTACCTACAAATTAAACCATCAGTCAGTAGGTTTACATGAGAATATTTCCATATGCTTAATTAAAAAAAAAACACAAAAGATGATAATTATCATTAAATTATAATCTAAATTTAATACAACAAAATTGTCAGTTTATTGATGGAAAAGTATGTGGGAAGAATTATTACGGTTGAGTACGCATAGGTTTTTATAAAAAGCCCTTTGTGAAACAACGGTTATGATTAAGTATAAAAATATGAATCTAGTGAATAAACTACAGAAAATCCTAGAGGTCTAAAGGACAAAGTTGTATTTGACCATTGGTCAGAATATACGACATATTTACTTCCTTTATTCTTCATTTGGGTAACTTACGAAATGAACTCAACCAGATTTTACTCGTATATAAATATTGAATGACTTAGAATCATGTGTAATATTATATATATAGCTTATATATAGAGGAATACAAGTTTCCTGTTTTAACTATAAGGTTTCCTTGTTTCGAAAGTTTACAGATAATATATAATACTTACTGCACACCCTTTCAAATCCATGAGGAATAGTGCCAGCTTCGCAAGCGTAAAATGGCAGAAATACGAATAAAATAAATAAGATCTTCATTTTCGTAAGCAAGAGTAAATCTTCTAATAATTAATTCAAATGGTGTGAAATGTTGAAGAAAGGGCTCATATAAAGTCTCTCCTCAAAACGGAAGAATTTTACTTCCTCTTAATTGACATAAAAAAGCATAAGGCCTTGGAATTAGAAGAGAACGTTTTAAAAAGTCTGCTCAGGGGAAGTGATTATTCGAAGGTTACAGCTGCCAATTTCACTAATCGCATATCCGGTAAGGTTACACTTATCATTTTTAATTAAAGTTAATAACGTTTTCTGGCAAGGAATTGATAAGAAGGAATTACTTCATGACGTTAAATATATTATTACTGCAAAGTGTAAAATGAAATGAAAAGGACTGAAGTAAATGGGAAATACTTTCCCATTTACTTCAGCCCTTTTCAATGGATTATAAACTGTATGACAGTTTCTACTCGAAAATGAAAAAATGCTGCACAAAATGGAACATCGTAGTGATTAACTATACAGTATATTCATCAGGATAAAAAAAAAATATTATATACTGGAGAATACTCCTGTGATTTTTCTACATATCACAAAAGACCAACGATGCATATATTAGCTACATAGTAAGATGCAAATAACCCCTCTCAGAAGTTCCATTTGTTTCCATTTGTTTTTTTAATTTTTAAGTACTATTTAAATTAATTATGCTTAATATACATGAATGTACCATATCTATTATTTTTTTATTTTTTTATGCTATGTTTACTTGCATTTTGACAACAAGGAAAATTTAATTATTTTTTTTTGGAAGTCAATATCGTGGATTGAAGTTGTTTTTCCCCTGCACCCTTCAACTGTTATATTCATTATTGGTACAATGCTAGCAACGAAACCGAACCGTGATTACCTGATTATGTCTCCCATCTTGGATAGGTTGCTTAGCAAACGAAGAGCATTATTGTTCCACAACCTTTAAAGTCACGAGTTAAATTTTTCCCGTGATCCAGCCCTCAAATATCAGAGAAAATCCTTATCATATATATCAATCTACAGCAAATCTGCCAAATTACATTAAACTTATCTCATTGATTGTACTATGAGCAGAATATACCCTTCCACCATTGTGGGTTTCAATGTCACGAGACGTCTTTTGTAACACGAGTGATTCCACAAAAAGCATTTCATTTAGTATTCCGTAGGAATTCTAGAATCAACTCTATCCGTAGTGATAAACACGGCAGTTCAAAGTTTAGACATCAACGCAGAAATTCTCACTTGGAAGTTACATAACGATACTCTATGAGGAGCAATTTGATTTTGTAAAGGGCCGGCCTTGCCTTAATAATTTTCTAATTTTCTATAAGAAAGTGACAACTCAGTTGGATAAAGGGAATCACTATATTATTATACTGCTATAATTTACAAAGATATTCTATAATTACCACACGGAACTCTGGAAAATTAGAACAAATGGGGATGGATATGGAACTGATTATATGGTTATATGAATAAGAGTGTGGCTGGACAGATAGCAAAAAGTGGTATATGGAGGGGCAAAATTGAGACGAAAACAGGTGACTAGTGGTAGACTCTGGGACCATTGGTCTTTAAGTTCCATATAAATGATATAGGAAATAATGTGAAAAGAAATATTCAGTTGTTTACTGATGATGCTAAATTTGGTAGAATAATAGTTAATCAAGACGATGTGTAGCTTGCAGGATGATTTAAATAGACTGTCAGTAGAGACAAAGCAAGCCAAATATGCAAACATCGGGCAGAGTAAACGGTACAAGATAAAAACGTGCAGATCGCCTATGTTCAAGGAGGCGGTGGCTCTGTGATTATTTGGGAAGCCCTTTCATGTGGCACATTAGGCCCCCTATGTGTCTAAAGAGGTGCGTAAGCGCTACGAGCGCTTAGGCACCTCTTTAGACCAGAATA